>NW_027514293.1:0-81971 GCF_048772815.1 Callospermophilus lateralis
TCTAAGTTCTGTCTTTGTGGTTTGTTTCCTCTTGATATAGCCACAAGGAAAGACACGTAAAACACCTTCATTGGAAAGGTGTGCCAAGCTTCCAAAACTACTGGTTTTCTGAATACTCGGCAAATTTTTTTTCATCCGACCTTGATGATCTCTGTAGTAATGATCACTTCACTAAGTCCACTTGGCTGCCCAATTTTCACTCTTATAGGTTGAAGCAATCGTTACCAGTAACATTTTGGATTTTTTGGTTTCACTCTATTTCCTCCTATACAGATACATGTCTTTTTTAAGTCTAAATCAAACACGGTGTTTGCTAGCTCCTTGAAACTTGACAAAATAAAGTAGTTCTCAGTTGTGTCTTTGTGGTTTGTTTCCGCTTGAAATAGCCACAAGGAAAGGCTGCGTAAAACACATTCATTGCAAAGGTGTGCCAAGCTTCCCAAAAACTACTGGTTTTCTGAATACTCGGCAAATTTTTTTTCATCCGACCTTGATGATCTCTGTGGTAATGATCACTTCACTAAGTCCACTTAGCTGCCCAATTTTCACTCTTCTAGGTTGAAGCAATCGTTACCAGTAACATTTGAATTTTTAGGTTTCACTCTAATTCCTCATATACAGATAGATGTCTTTTTTAAGTCTAAATCAAACACGGTGTGTGCTAGCTCCTTGAAACTTGACAAAATAAAGTAGTTCTCAGTTCTGTCTTTGTGGTTTGTTTCCTCTTGAAATAGCCACAAAGAAAGGCTGCGTAAAACACATTCATTGCAAAGGTGTGCCAAGCTTCCAAAAAACTACTTTTTTTCTGAATACTCGGCAAATTTTTTTTCATCCGACCTTGATGATCTCTGTGGTAATGATCACTTCACTAAGTCCACTTAGCTGCCCATTATTCACTCTTCTAGGATGAAGTGTTCGTTACCAGTAACAGTTTGAGTTTTTAGGTTTCACTCTATTTCCTCCTATATAGATAGATGTGTTTGGAAGTCTAAATCAAACACGGGTTGTGCTAGCTCCTTGAAACTTGACAAAATAAAGT
Source organism: Callospermophilus lateralis (assembly GCF_048772815.1). Taxonomy (NCBI): domain Eukaryota; kingdom Metazoa; phylum Chordata; class Mammalia; order Rodentia; family Sciuridae; genus Callospermophilus; species Callospermophilus lateralis. Next base: position 1,040 of record NW_027514293.1, read on the forward strand.
AGTTCTAACTTCTGTCTTTGTGGTTTGTTTCCTCTTGAAATAGGCACATCAAAGACTGCGTAAAACACATTCATTGGAAGGTGTGCCAAGCTTCCATAAAACTAATGGTTTTCTGAATATTCGGCAATTTTTTTTTCATCCGACCTTGATGATCTCTGTGGTAATGATCACTTCACTAAGTCCACTTAGCTGCCCAATTTTCACTCTTCTAGGATGAAGTGTTCGTTACCAGTAACAGTTTGAATTTTTAGGTTTCACTCTATTTCCTCCTATACAGATTGATGTCTTTTTTAAGTCTAAATCAAACACGGTTTGTCCTAGCTCCTTGAAACTTGACAAAATAAAGTAGTTCTAAGTTCTGTCTTTGTGGTCTGTTTCCTCTTGAAATAGCCACAAGCAAAAACTGCGTAAAACCCATTCATTGGAAAGGTGTTCCAAGCTCCAAAATACTACTGGTTTTCTGAATACTCGGCAAATTTTTTCATCCGAACTTGATGATCTCTGTGGTAATGATCAGTTCACTAAGTCCACTTAGCTTCCCAATTTTCACTCTTCTAGGATGAAGCGTTGGTTACCAGTAACAGTTTGAATTTTTAGGTTTCACTCTATTTCCTCCTATACAGATAGATGTCTTTTTTAAGTCTAAATCAAACACGGTTTGTGCTAGCTCCTTGAAACTTGACAAAATAAAGTAGTTCTAAGTTCTGTCTTTGTGGTTTGTTTCCTCTTGATATAGCCACAAGGAAAAACACGTAGAACACCTTCATTGCAAAGGTGTGCCAAGCTTACAAAAAACTACTCGTTTTCTGAATACTCGGCAAATTTTTTTTCATCCGACCTTGATGATCTCTGTGGTAATGATCACTTCACTAAGTCCAATTAGCTGCCCAATATTCACTCTTCTAGGATGAAGTGTTCGTTACCAGTAACAGTTTGAGTTTTTAGGTTTCACTCTATTTCCTCCTATACAGATAGATGTCTTTTTTAAGTCTAAATCAAACACGGTTTGTGCTAGCTCCTTAAAACTTGACAAAATAAAGTAGTTCTAAGTTCTGTCTTTGTGGTTTGTTTCCTCTTGAAATAGCCACAAGCAAAGACTGCGTAAAACACCTTCATTGGAAACCTGTCCCAAGCTTCCAAAATACTACTGCTTTTCTGAATACTCGGCAAAATTTTTCATCCGACCTTGATGATCTCTGTGGTAATGATCAGTTCACTAAGTCCACTTAGCTGCCCAATTTTCACTCTTCTAGGTTGAAGCAATCGTTACCAGTAACATTTTGAATTTTTAGGTTTCACTCTATTTCCTCCTATACAGATAGATGTCTTTTTTAAGTCTAAATCAAACACGGTGTGTGCTAGCTCCTTGAAACTTGACAAAATAAAGTAGTTCTCAGTTCTGTCTTTGTGGTTTGTTTCCTCTTGAAATAGCCACAAGGAAAGGCTGCGTAAAACACATTCATTGCAAAGGTGTGCCAAGCTTCCAAAAAACTACTGGTTTTCTGAATACTCGGCAAAATTTTTTTCATCCGACCTTGATGATCTCTGTGGTAATGATCACTTCACTAAGTCCACTTAGCTGCCCAATATTCACTCTTCTAGGATGAAGTGTTCGTTACCAGTAACAGTTTGAGTTTTTAGGTTTTACTCTATTTCCTCCTATATAGATAGATGTGTTTGGAAGTCTAAATCAAACACGGGTTGTGCTAGCTCCTTGAAACTTGACAAAATAAAGTAGTTCTAACTTCTGTCTTTGTGGTTTGTTACCTCTTGAAATAGGCACAAGCAAAGACTGCGTAAAACACATTCATTGGAAGGTGTGCCAAGCTTCCATAAAACTACTGGTTTTCTGAATACTCGGCAAATTTTTTTTCATCGACCTTGATGATCTCTGTGGTAATGATCAGTTCACTAAGTCCACTTAGCTGCCCAATTTCCACTCTTCTAGGATGAAGCGTTCGTTACCAGTAACAGTTTGAATTTTTAGGTTTCACTCTATTTCCTCCTATACAGATAGATGTCTTTTTTAAGTCTAAATCAAACACGGTTTGTGCTAGCTCCTTGAAACTTGACAAAAAAAAGTAGTTCTAAGTTCTGTCTTTGTGGTTTGTTTCCTCTTGAAATAGCCACAAGCAAAGACTGCGTAAAACACATTCATTGGAAAGGTGTTCCAAGCTCCAAAATACTACTGGTTTTCTGAATACTCGGCAAATTTTTTTTCATCCGACCTTGATGATCTCTGTGGTAATGATCAGTTCACTAAGTCCACTTAGCTGCCCAATTTTCACTCTTCTAGGATGAAGCGTTCGTTACCAGTAACAGTTTGAAGTTTTAGGTTTCACTCTATTTCCTCCAATACAGATAGATGACTTTTTTAAGTCTAAATCAAACACGGTTTGTGCTAGCTCCTTGAAACTTGACAAAATAAAGTAGTTCTAAGTTCTGTCTTTGTGGTTTGTTTCCTCTTGATATAGCCACAAGGAAAGACACGTAGAACACCTTCATTGCAAAGGTGTGCCAAGCTTACAAAAAACTACTCGTTTTCTGAATACTCCGCAAATTTTTTTTCATCCGACCTTGATGATCTCTGTGGTAATGATCACTTCACTAAGTCCAATTAGCTGCCCAATATTCACTCTTCTAGGATGAAGTGTTCGTTACCATTAACAGTTTGAGTTTTTAGGTTTCACTCTATTTCCTCCTATACAGATAGATGTCTTTTTTAAGTCTAAATCAAACACGGTTTGTGCTAGCTCCTTGAAACTTGACAAAATAAAGTAGTTCTAAGTTCTGTCTTTGTGGTTTGTTTCCTCTTGAAATAGCCACAAGCAAAGACTGCGTAAAACACCTTCATTGGAAACCTGTCCCAAGCTTCCAAAATACTACTGCTTTTCTGAATACTCGGCAAATTTTTTTTCATCGACCTTGATGATCTCTGTGGTAATGATCACTTCACTAAGTCCACTTAGCTGCCCAATTTTCACTCTTCTAGGATGAAGCGTTCGTTACCAGTAACAGTTTGAATTTTTAGGTTTCACTCTATTTCCTCCTATACAGATAGATGTCTTTTTTAAGTCTAAATCAAACACGGTTTGTGCTAGCTCCTTGAAACTTGACAAAATAAAGTAGTTCTCAGTTCTGTCTTTGTGGTTTTTTTCCTCTTGAAATAGCCACAAGGAAAGGCTGCGTAAAACACATTCATTGCAAAGGTGTGCCAAGCTTCCAAAAAACTACTGGTTTTCTGAATACTTGGCAAATTTTTTTTCATCCGACATTGATGATCTCTGTGGTAATGATCACTTCACTAAGTCCACTTAGCTGCCCAATATTCACTCTTCTAGGATGAAGTGTTCGTTACCAGTAACAGTTTGAGTTTTTAGGTTTCACTCTATTTCCTCCTATATAGATAGATGTGTGTGGAAGTCTAAATCAAACACGGTTTGTGCTAGCTCCTTGAAACTTGACAAAATAAAGTAGTTCTAAGTTCTGTCTTTGTGGTTTGTTTCCTCTTGAAATAGCCACAAGCAAAGACTGCGTAAAACACCTTCATTGGAAACCTGTTCCAAGCTTCCAAAATACTACTGCTTTTCTGAATACTCGGCAAAATTTTTCATCCGACCTTGATGATCTCTGTGGTAATGATCAGTTCACTAAGTCCACTTAGCTGCCCAATTTTCACTCTTCTAGGATGAAGCGTTCGTTACCAGTAACAGTTTGAATTTTTAGGTTTCACTCTATTTCCTCCTATACAGATAGATGTCTTTTTTAAGTCTAAATCAAACACGGTTTGTGCTAGCTCCTTGAAACTTGACAAAATAAAGTAGTTCTAAGTTCTGTCTATGTGGTTTGTTTCCTCTGGAAATAGCCACAAGGAAAGACGGAGTAAAACACATTCATTGCAAAGGTGTGCCAAGCTACCAAAAAACTACTGGTTTTCTGAATAATCGGCAAATTTTTTTTCATCCGACCTTGATGATCTCTGTGGTAATGATCACTTCACTAAGTCCACTTAGCTGCCCAATTTTCACTCTTCTAGGTTGAAGCAATCCTTACCAGTAACATTTTGAATTTTTAGATTTCACTCTATTTCCTCCTATACAGATAGATGTCTTTTTTAAGTCTAAATCAAACACGGTGTGTGCTAGCTCCTTGAAACTTGACAAAATAAAGTAGTTCTCAGTTCTGTCTTTGTGGTTTTTTTCCTCTTGAAATAGCCACAAGGAAAGGCTGCGTAAAACACATTCATTGCAAAGGTGTGCCAAGCTTCCAAAAAACTACTGGTTTTCTGAATACTCGGCAAATTTTTTTTCATCCGACCTTGATGATCTCTGTGGTAATGATCACTTCACTAAGTCCACTTAGCTGCCCAATATTCACTCTTCTAGGATGAAGTGTTCGTTACCAGTAACAGTTTGAGTTTTTAGGTTTCACTCTATTTCCTCCTATATAGATAGATGTGTTTGGAAGTCTAACTCAAACACGGGTTGTGCTAGCTCCTTGAAACTTGACAAAATAAAGTAGTTCTAACTTCTGTCTTTGTGGTTTGTTTCCTCTTGAAATAGGCACAAGCAAAGACTGCGTAAAACACATTCATTGGAAGGTGTGCCAAGCTTCCATAAAACTACTGGTTTTCTGAATACTCGGCAAATTTTTTTTCATCCGACCTTGATGATCTCTGTGGTAATGATCACTTCACTAAGTCCACTTAGCTGCCCAATTTTCACTCTTCTAGGATGAAGCATTCGTTACCAGTAACAGTTTGAATTTTTAGGTTTCACTCTATTTCCTCCTATACAGATAGATGTCTTTTTTAAGTCTAAATCAAACACGGTGTGTGCTAGCTCCTTGAAACTTGACAAAATAAAGCAGTTCTAAGTTCTGTCTTTGTGGTTTGTTTCCTCTTGAAAGAGCCACAAGCAAAGACTGCGTAAAACCCATTCATTGGAAAGGTGTTCCAAGCTCCAAAATACTACTGGTTTTCTGAATACTCGGCAATTGTTTTTTCATCCGACCTTGATGATCTCTGTGGTAATGATCAGTTCACTAAGTCCACTTAGCTGCCCAATTTTCACTCTTCTAGGATGAATCATTCGTTACCAGTAACAGTTTGAATTTTTAGGTTTCACTCTATTTCCTCCTATACAGATAGATGTCTTTTTTAAGTCTAACTCAAACACGGTTTGTGCTAGCTCCTTGAAACTTGACAAAATAAAGTAGTTCTAAGTTCTGTCTTTGTGGTTTGTTTCCTCTTGAAATAGCCACAAGCAAAGACTGCGTAAAACACCTTCATTGGAAACCTGTTCCAAGCTTCCAAAATACTACTGCTTTTCTGAATACTCGGCAAAATTTTTCATCCGACCTTGATGATCTCTGTGGTAATGATCAGTTCACTAAGTCCACTTAGCTGCCCAATTTTCACTCTTCTAGGATGAAGCGTTCGTTACCAGTAACAGTTTGAATTTTTAGGTTTCACTCTATTTCCTCCTATACAGATAGATGTCTTTTTTAAGTCTAAATCAAACACGGTTTGTGCTAGCTCCTTGAAACTTGACAAAATAAAGTAGTTCTAAGTTCTGTCTATGTGGTTTGTTTCCTCTTGAAATAGCCACAAGGAAAGACGGAGTAAAACACATTCATTGCAAAGGTGTGCCAAGCTACCAAAAAACTACTGGTTTTCTGAATACTCGGCAAATTTTTTTTCATCCGACCTTGATGATCTCTGTGGTAATGATCACTTCACTAAGTCCACTTAGCTGCCGAATATTCACTCTTCTAGGATGAAGTGTTCGTTACCAGTAACAGTTTGAGTTTTTAGGTTTCACTCTATTTCCTCCTATATAGATAGATGTGTTTGGAAGTCTAAATCAAACACGGGTTGTGCCAGCTCCTTGAAACTTGACAAAATAAAGTAGTTCTAACTTCTGTCTTTTTGGTTTGTTTCCTCTTGAAATATTCACAAGCAAAGACTGCGTAAAACACATTCATTGGAAGGTGTGCCAAGCTTCCAAAAAACTACTGGTTTTCTGAATACTCGGCAAATTTTTTTTCATCCGAACTTGATGATCTCTGTGGTAATGATCACTTCACTAAGTCCACTTAGCTGCCCAATTTTCACTCTTCTAGGATGAAGCGTTCGTTACCAGTAACAGTTTGAGTTTTAGGTTTCACTCTATTTACTCCTATATAGATAGATGTGTTTGGAAGTCTAAATCAAACACGGTTTGTTCTAGCTCCTTGAAACTTGACAAAATAAAGTAGTTCTAAGTTCTGTCTTTGTGGTTTGTTTCCTCTTGAAATAGCCACAAGCAAAGACTGCGTAAAACACCTTCATTGGAAAGGTGTTCCAAGCTTCCAAAAAACTACTGGTTTTCTGAATACTCGGCAATATTTTTTTCATCCGACCTTGATGATTTCTCTGGTAATGATCAGTTCACTAAGTCCACTTAGCTGCCCAATTTTCACTCTTCTAGGATGAAGCGTTCATTACCAGTAACAGTTTGAGTTTTTAGGTTTCACTCTATTTCCTCCTATATAGATAGATGTGTTTGGAAGTCTAAATCAAACACGGTTTGTGCTAGCTCCTTGAAACTTGACAAAATAAAGTAGTTCTAAGTTCTGTCTTTGTGGTTTGTTTCCTCTTGAAATAGGCACAAGCAAAGACTGCGTAAAACACATTCATTGGAAGGTGTGCCAAGCTTCCAAACAACAACTGGTTTTCTGAATACTCGGCAAATTTTTTTTCATCCGACCTTGATGATCTCTGTGGTAATGATCAGTTCACTAAGTCCACTTAGCTGCCCAATTTTCACTCTTCTAGGATGAAGCGTTCGTTACCAGTAACAGTTTGAATTTTTAGGTTTCACTCTATTTCCTCCTATACAGATAGATGTCTTTTTTAAGTCTAAATCAAACATGGTTTGTGCTAGCTCCTTGAAACTTGACAAAATAAAGTAGTTCTAAGTTCTGTCTTTGTGGTTTGTTTCCTCTTGATATAGACACAAGGAAAGACTGCGTAAAACACCTTCATTGGAAAGGTGTGCCAAGCTTCCAAAAAACTACTGGTTTTCTGAATACTCGGCAAAATTTTTTTCATCCGACCTTGATGATCTCTGTGGTAATGATCAGTTCACTAAGTCCACCTAGCTGCCCAATTTTCACTCTTCTAGGATGAAGCGTTCGTTACCAGTAACAGTTTGAATTTTTAGGTTTTACTCTATTTCCTCCTATACAGATAGATGTGTGTTTTAAGGCTAAATCAAACACGGTTTGTGCTAGCTCCTTGAAACTTGACAAAATAAAGTAGTTCTAAGTTCTGTCTTTGTGGTTTGTTTCCTCTTGAAATAGCCACAAGGAAAGACTGCGTAAAACCCATTCATTGCAAAGGTGTGCTAAGCTTCCAAAAAACTACTGGTTTTCTGAATACTCGGCAAATTTTTTTTCATCCGACCTTGATGATCTCTGTGGTAATGATCACTTCACTATGTCCACTTAGCTGCCCAATATTCACTCTTCTATGATGAAGTGTTCGTTACCAATAACAGTTTGAGTTTTTAGGTTTCACTCTATTTCCTCCTATATAGATAGATGTGTGTGGAAGTCTAAATCAAACACGGGATGTGCTAGCTCCTTGAAACTTGAAAAAATAAAGTAGTTCTAAGTTCTGTCTTTGTGGTTTGTTTCCTCTTGAAATAGGCACAAGCAAAGACTGCGTAAAACACATTCATTGGAAGGTGTGCCAAGCTTCCAAAAAACTACTGGTTTTCTGAATACTCGGCAAATTTTTTTTCATCCGACCTTGATGATCTCTGTGGAAATGATCAGTTCACTAAGTCCACTTAGCTGCCCCATTTTCACTCTTCTAGGATGAAGCGTTCGTTACCAGTAACAGTTTGAGTTTTTAGGTTTCACTCTATTTCCTCCTATATAGATAGATGTGTTTGGAAGTCTAAATCAAACACGGTTTGTGCTAGCTCCTTGAAACTTGACAAAATAAAGTAGTTCTAAGTTCTGTCATTGTGGCTTGTTTCCTCTTGAAATAGGCACAAGCAAAGACTGCGTAAAACACATTCATTGGAAGGTGTGCCAAGCTTCCAAAAAACTACTGGTTTTCTGAATACTCGGCAAATTTTTTTTCATCCGATCTTGATGATCTCTGTGGTAATGATCACTTCACTAAGTCCACTTAGGTGCCCAATTTTCACTCTTCTAGGATGAAGCGTTCGTTACCAGTAACAGTTTGAATTTTTAGTTTCACTCTATTTCCTCCTATACAGATAGATGTCTTTTTTAAGTCTAAATCAAACACGGTTTGTGCTAGCTCCTTGAAACTTGACAAAATAAAGTAGTTCTAAGTTCTGTCTTTGTGGTTTGTTTCCTCTTGAAATAGGCACAAGCTAAGACTGCGTAAAACACATTCATTGGAAGGTGTGCCAAGCTTCCAAAAAACTACTGGTTTTCTGAATAGTCGGCAAATTTTTTTTCATCCGACCTTGATGATCTCTGTGGTAATGATCACTTCACTAAGTCCACTTATTTGCCCAATTTTCACTCTTCTAGGATGAAGCGTTCGTTACCAGTAACAGTTTGAATTTTTAGGTTTCACTCTATTTCCTCCTATACAGATAGATGTCTTTTTTAAGTCTAAATCAAACACGGTTTGTGCTAGCTCCTTGAAACTTGACAAAATAAAGTAGTTCTAAGTTCTGTCTTTGTGGTTTGTTTCCACTTGAAATAGCCACAAGCAAAGACTGCGTAAAACACCTTCATTGGAAAGGTGTTCCAAGCTTCCATAATACTACTGGTTTTCTGAATACTCGGCAAATTTTTTTTCATCCGACCTTGATGATCTCTGTGGTAATGATCAGTTCACTAAGTCCACTTAGCTGCCCAATTTTCATTCTTCTAGGATGAATCGTTCGTTACCAGTAACAGTTTGAATTTTTAGGTTTCACTCTATTTCCTCCTATACAGATAGATGTCTTTTTTAAGTCTAAATCAAACACGGTTTGTGCTAGCTCCTTGAAACTTGACAAAATAAAGTAGTTCTAAGTTCTGTCTTTGTGGTTTGTTTCTTCTTGAAATAGCCACAAGCAAATACTGCGTAAAACACACTCATTGGAAGGTGTGCCAAGCTTCCAAAAAACTACTGGTTTTCTGAATACTCGGCAAATTTTTTTTCATCCGACCTTGATGATCTCTGTGGTAATGATCACTTCACTAAGTCCACTTAGCTGCCCAATTTTCACTCTTCTAGGATGAAGCGTTCGTTACCAGTAACACTTTGAATTTTTAGGTTTCACTCTATTTCCTCCTATACAGATAGATGTGTTTTTTAAGTCTAAATCAAACACGGTTTGTGCTAGCTCCTTGAAACTTGACAAAATAAAGTAGTTCTAAGTTCTGTCTTTGTGGTTCGTTTCCTCTTGAAATAGGCACAAGCAAAGACTGGGTAAAACACCTTCATTGGAAAGGTGTTCCAAGCTTCCAAAATACTACTGGTTTTCTGAATACTCGGCAAATTTTTTTTCATCCGACCTTGATGATCTCTGTGGTAATGATCAGTTCACTAAGTCCACTTAGCTGCCCAATTTTCACTCTTCTAGGATGAATCGTTCGTTACCAGTAACAGTTTGAATTTTTAGGTTTCACTCTATTTCCTCCTATACAGATAGATGTCTTTTTTAAGTCTAAATCAAACACGGTTTGTGCTAGCTCCTTGAAACTTGACAAAATAAAGTAGTTCTAAGATCTGTCTTTGTGGTTTGTTTCTTCTTGAAATAGGCACAAGCAAAGACTGCATAAAACACATTCATTGGAAGGTGTGCCAAGCTTCCAAAAAACTACTGGTTTTCTGAATACTCGGCAAATTTTTTTTCATCCGACCTTGATGATCTCTGTGGTAATGATCACTTCACTAAGTCCACTTAGCTGCCCAATTTTCACTCTTCTAGGATGAAGCGTTCGTTACCAGTAACAGTTTGAATTTTTAGGTTTCACTCTCTTTCCTCCTATACAGATAGATGTGTTTGTTAAGTCTAAATCAAACACGGTTTGTGCTAGCTCCTTGAAACTTGACAAAATAAAGTAGTTCTAAGTTCTGTCTTTGTGGTTTGTTTCCTCTTGAAATAGCCACAAGGAAAGACTGCGTAAAACATATTCATTGCAAATGTGTGCTAAGCTTCCAAAAAACTACTGGTTTTCTGAATACTCGGCAAATTTTTTTTCATCCGACCTTGATGATCTCTGTGGTAATGATCAGTTCACTAAGTCCACTTAGCTGCCCAATATTCACTCTTCTAGGATGAAGCGTTCGTTACCAGTAACAGTTTGAATTTTTAGGTTTCACTCTATTTCCTTCTATACAGATAGATGTGTGTGGAAGTCTAAATCAAACACGGGTTGTGCTAGCTCCTTGAAACTTGAAAAAATAAAGTAGTTCTAAGTTCTGTCTTTGTGGTTTGTTTCCTCTTGAAATAGGCACAAGCAAAGACTGCGTAAAACACATTCATTGGAAGGTGTGCCAAGCTTCCAAAAAACTACTGGTTTTCTGAATACTCGGCAAATTTTTTTTCATCCGACCTTGATGATCTCTGTGGCAATGATCAGTTCTCTAAGTCCACTTAGCTGCCCCATTTTCACTCTTCTAGGATGAAGCGTTCGTTACCAGTAACAGTTTGAGTTTTTAGGTTTCACTCTATTTCCTCCTATATAGATAGATGTGTTTGGAAGTCTAAATCAAACAGGGTTTGTGCTAGCTCCTTGAAACTTGACAAAATAAAGTAGTTCTAAGTTCTGTCATTGTGGCTTGTTTCCTCTTGAAATAGGCACAAGCAAAGACTGCGTAAAACACATTCATTGGAAGGTGTGCCAAGCTTCCAAAAAACTACTGGTTTCTGAATACTCGGCAAATTTTTTTTCATCCGATCTTGATGATCTCTGTGGTAATGATCACTTCACTAAGTCCACTTAGGTGCCCAATGTTCACTCTTCTAGGATGAAGCGTTCGTTACCAGTAACAGTTTGAATTTTTAGGTTTCACTCTATTTCCTTCTATACAGATAGATGTGTTTTTTAAGTCTAAATCAAACACGGTTTGTGCTAGCTCCTTGAAACTTGACAAAATAAAGTAGTTCTAAGTTCTGTCTTTGTGGTTTGTTTCCTCTTGAAATAGCCACAAGCAAAGACTGCGTAAAACCCATTCATTGGAAAGGTGTTCCAAGCTCCAAATTACTACTGGTTTTCTGAATACTCGGCAAATTTTTTTCATCCGACCTTGATGATCTCTGTGGCAATGATCAGTTCACTAAGTCCACTTAGCTGCCCCATTTTCACTCTTCTAGGATGAAGCGTTCGTTACCAGTAACAGTTTGAGTTTTTAGGTTTCATTCTATTTCCTCCTATATAGATAGATGTGTTTGGAAGTCTAAATCAAACAGGGTTTGTGCTAGCTCCTTGAAACTTGACAAAATAAAGTAGTTCTAAGTTCTGTCTTTGTGGTTTGTTTCCTCTTGAAATAGCCACAAGGAAAGACTGCGTAAAACACATTCATTGCAAAGGTGTGCCAAGCTTCCAAAAAACTACAGGTTTTCTGAATACTTGGCAAATTTTTTTTCATCCGACCTTGATGATCTCTGTGGTAATGATCACTTCACTAAGTCCACTTAGCTGCCCAATATTCACTCTTCTAGGATGAAGTGTTGGTCACCAGTAACAGTTTGAGTTTTTAGGTTTCACTCTATTTCCTCCTATATAGATAGATGTGTTTGGAAGTCTAAAACAAACACGGGTTGTGCTAGCTCTTTGAAACTTGACAAAATAAAGTAGTTCTAACTTCTGTCTTTGTGGTTTGTTTCCTCTTGAAATAGGCATAAGCAAAGACTGCGTAAAACACATTCCTTGGAAGGTGTGCCAAGCTTCTATAAAACTACTGGTTTTCTGAATACTCGGCAAATTTTTTTTCATCCGACCTTGATGATCTCTGTGGTAATGATCACTTCACTAAGTCCACTTAGCTGCCCAATTTTTACTCTTCTAGGATGAAGCGTTCGTTACCAGTAACAGTTTGAATTTTTAGGTTTCACTCTATTTCCTCCTATACAGATTGATGTCTTTTTTAAGTCTAAATCAAACACGGTTTGTGCTAGCTCCTTGAAACTTGACAAAATAAAGTAGTTCTAAGTTCTGTCTTTGTGGTCTGTTTCCTCTTGAAATAGCCAAAAGCAAAGACTGCGTAAAACCCCTTCATTGGAAAGGTGTTCCAAGCTCCAAAATACTACTGGTTTTTTGAATACTCGGCAAATTTTTTCATCCGAACTTGATGATCTCTGTGGTAATGATCAGTTCACTAAGTCCACTTAGCTGCCCAATTTCACTCTTCTAGGATGAAGCGTTCGTTACCAGTAACAGTTTGAATATTTAGGTTTCACTCTATTTCCTCCTATACAGATAGATGTCTTTTTTAAGTCTAAATCAAACACGGTTTGTGCTAGCTCCTTGAAACTTGACAAAATAAAGTAGTTCTAAGTTCTGTCTTTGTGGTTTGTTTCCTCTTGAAATAGGCACAAGCAAAGACTGCGTAAAACCCATTCATTGGAAAGGTGTTCCAAGCTCCAAAATACTACTGGTTTTCTGAATACTCGGCAAACTTTTTTTCATCCGACCTTGATGATCTCTGTGGTAATGATCAGTTCACTAAGTCCACTTAGCTGCCCAATTTTCACTCTTCTAGTATGATGCGTTCGTTACCAGTAACAGTTTGAATTTTTAGGTTTCACTCTATTTCCTCCTATACAGATAGATGCCTTTTTTAAGTCTAAATCAAACACGGTTTGTGCTAGCTCCTTGAAACTTGACAAAATAAAGTAGTTCTAAGTTCTGTCTTTGTGGTTTGTTTCCTCTTGATATAGCCACAAGGAAAGACACGTAAAACACCTTCATTGGAAAGGTGTGCCAAGCTTCCAAAACTACTGGTTTTCTGAATACTCGGCAAATTTTTTTTCATCCGACCTTGATGATCTCTGTGGTAATGATCACTTCACTAAGTCCACTTAGCTGCCCAATTTTCACTCTTATAGGTTGAAGCAATCGTTACCAGTAACATTTTGGATTTTTTGGTTTCACTCTATTTCCTCCTATACAGATAGATGTCTTTTTTAAGTCTAAATCAAACACGGTGTGTGCTAGCTCCTTGAAACTTGACAAAATAAAGTAGTTCTCAGTTCTGTCTTTGTGGTTTGTTTCCTCTTGAAATAGCCACAAGGAAAGGCTGCGTAAAACACATTCATTGCAAAGGTGTGCCAAGCTTCCAAAAAACTACTGGTTTTCTGAATACTCGGCAAATTTTTTTCATCCGACCTTGATGATCTCTGTGGTAATGATCACTTCACTAAGTCCACTTAGCTGCCCAATTTTCACTCTTCTAGGTTGAAGCAATCGTTACCAGTAACAGTTTGAGTTTTTAGGTTTCACTCTATTTCCTCCTATACAGATAGATGTCTTTTTTAAGTCTAAATCAAACACGGTGTGTGCTAGCTCCTTGAAACTTGACAAAATAAAGTAGTTCTCAGTTCTGTCTTTGTGGTTTGTTTCCTCTTGAAATAGCCACAAGGAAAGGCTGCGTAAAACACATTCATTGCAAAGGTTTGCCAAGCTTCCAAAAAACTACTGGTTTTCTGAATACTCGGCAAATTTTTTTTCATCCGACCTTGATGATCTCTGTGGTAATGATCACTTCACTAAGTCCACTTAGCTGCCCAATATTCACTCTTCTAGGATGAAGTGTTCGTTACCAGTAACAGTTTGAGTTTTAGGTTTCACTCTATTTCCTCCTATATAGATAGATGTGTTTGGAAGTCTAAATCAAACACGGGTTGTGCTAGCTCCTTGAAACTTGACAAAATAAAGTAGTTCTAACTTCTGTCTTTGTGGTTTGTTTCCTCTTGAAATAGGCACATCAAAGACTGCGTAAAACACATTCATTGGAAGGTGTGCCAAGCTTCCATAAAACTAATGGTTTTCTGAATACTCGGCAATTTTTTTTTCATCCGACCTTGATGATCTCTGTGGTAATGATCACTTCACTAAGTCCACTTAGCTGCCCAATTTTCACTCTTCTAGGATGAAGTGTTCGTTACCAGTAACAGATTGAATTTGTAGGTTTCACTCTATTTCCTCCTATACAGATTGATGTCTTTTTTAAGTCTAAATCAAACACGGTTTGTGCTAGCTCCTTGAAACTTGACAAAATAAAGTAGTTCTAAGTTCTGTCTTTGTGGTCTGTTTCCTCTTGAAATAGCCACAAGCAAAGACTGCGTAAAACCCATTCATTGGAAAGGTGTTCCAAGCTCCAAAATACTACTGGTTTTCTGAATACTCGGCAAATTTTTTCATCCGAACTTGATGATCTCTGTGGTAATGATCAGTTCACTAAGTCCACTTAGCTTCCCAATTTTCACTCTTCTAGGATGAAGCGTTCGTTACCAGTAACAGTTTGAATTTTTAGGTTTCACTCTATTTTCTCCTATACAGATAGATGTCTTTTTTAAGTCTAAATCAAACACGGTTTGTGCTAGCTCCTTGAAACTTGACAAAATAAAGTAGTTCTAAGTTCTGTCTTTGTGGTTTGTTTCCTCTTGATATAGCCACAAGGAAAGACACGTAAAACACCTTCATTGGAAAGGTGTGCCAAGCTTCCAAAAAACTACTGGTTTTCAGAATACTCGGCAAATTTTTTTTCATCCAACCTTGATGATCTCTGTGGTAATGATCACTTCACTAAGTCCACTTAGCTGCCCAATTTTCACTCTTCTAGGTTGAAGCAATCGTTACCAGTAACATTTTGAATTTTTAGGTTTCACTCTATTTCCTCCTATACAGATAGATGTCTTTTTTAAGTCTAAATCAAACACGGTGTGTGCTAGCTCCTTGAAACTTGACAAAATAAAGTAGTTCTCAGTTCTGTCTTTGTGGTTTGTTTCCTCTTGAAATAGCCACAAGGAAAGGCTGCGTAAAACACATTCATTGCAAAGGTGTGCCAAGCTTCCAAAAAACTACTGGTTTTCTGAATACTCGGCAAATTTTTTTTCATCCGACCTTGATGATCTCTGTGGTAATGATCACTTCACTAAGTCCACTTAGCTGCCCAATATTCACTCTTCTAGGATGAAGTGTTCGTTACCAGTAACAGTTTGAGTTTTTAGGTTTTACTCTATTTCCTCCTATATAGATAGATGTGTTTGGAAGTCTAAATCAAACACGGGTTGTGCTAGCTCCTTGAAACTTGACAAAGTAAAGTAGTTCTAACTTCTGTCTTTGTGGTTTGTTTCCTCTTGAAATAGGCACAAGCAAAGACTGCGTAAAACACATTCATTGGAAGGTGTGCCAAGCTTCCAAAAAACTACTGTTTTTCTGAATACTCGGCAAATTTTTTTTTCATCCGACCTTGATGATCTCTGTGGTAATGATCACTTCACTAAGTCCACTTAGCTGCCCAATTTTCACTCTTCTAGGATGAAGCGTTCGTTACCAGTAACAGTTTGAATTTTTAGGTTTCACTCTATTTCCTCCTATACAGATAGATGTCTTTTTTAAGTCTAAATCAAACACGGTTTGTGCTAGCTCCTTGAAACTTGACAAAAAAAGTAGTTCTAAGTTCTGTCTTTGTGGTTTGTTTCCTCTTGAAATAGCCACAAGCAAAGACTGCGTAAAACCCATTCATTGGAAAGGTGTTCCAAGCTCCAAAATACTACTGGTTTTCTGAATACTCGGCAAATTTTTTTTCATCCGACCTTGATGATCTCTGTGGTAATGATCAGTTCACTAAGTCCACTTAGCTGCCCAATTTTCACTCTTCTAGGATGAAGCGTTCGTTACCAGTAACAGTTTGAAGTTTTAGGTTTCACTCTATTTCCTCCAATACAGATAGATGACTTTTTTAAGTCTAAATCAAACACGGTTTGTGCTAGCTCCTTGAAACTTGACAAAATAAAATAGTTCTAAGTTCTGTCTTTGTGGTTTGTTTCCTCTTGATATAGCCACAAGGAAAGACACGTAGAACACCTTCATTGCAAAGGTGTGCCAAGCTTACAAAAAACTACTCGTTTTCTGAATACTCGGCAAATTTTTTTTCATCCGACCTTGATGATCTCTGTGGTAATGATCACTTCACTAAGTCCACTTAGCTGCCCAATATTCACTCTTCTAGGATGAAGTGTTCGTTACCAGTAACAGTTTGAGTTTTTAGGTTTCACTCTATTTCCTCCTATACAGATAGATGTCTTTTTTAAGTCTAAATCAAACACGGTTTGTGCTAGCTCCTTGAAACTTGACAAAATAAAGTAGTTCTAAGTTCTGTCTTTGTGGTTTGTTTCCTCTTGAAATAGCCACAAGCAAAGACTGCGTAAAACACCTTCATTGGAAACCTGTTCCAAGCTTCCAAAATACTACTGCTTTTCTGAATACTCGGCAAAATTTTTCATCCGACCTTGATGATCTCTGTGGTAATGATCAGTTTACTAAGTCCACATAGCTGCCCAATTTTCACTCTTCTAGGATGAAGCGTTCGTTACCAGTAACAGTTTGAATTTTTAGGTTTCACTCTATTTCCTCCTATACAGATAGATGTCTTTTTAAGTCTAAATCAAACACGGTTTGTGCTAGCTCCTTGAAACTTGACAGAATAAAGTAGTTCTAAGTTCTGTATATGTGGTTTGTTTCCTCTTGAAATAGCCACAAGGAAAGGCTGCGTAAAACACATTCATTGCAAAGGTGTGCCAAGCTTCCAAAAAACTACTGGTTTTCTGAATACACGGCAAATTTTTTTTCTTCCGACATTGATGATCTCTGTGGTAATGATCACTTCACTAAGTCCACTTAGCTGCCCAATATTCACTCTTCTAGGATGATGTGTTCGTTACCAGTAACAGTTTGAGTTTTTAGGTTTCACTCTATTTCCTCCTATATAGATAGATGTGTTTGGAAGTCTAAATCAAACACGGGTTGTGCTAGCTCCTTGAAACTTGACAAAATAAAGTAGATCTAACTTCTGTCTTTGTGGTTTGTTTCCTCTTGAAATAGGCACAAGCAAAGACTGCGTACACATTCATTGGAAGGTGTGCCAAGCTTCCATAAAACTACTGGTTTTCTGAATACTCGGCAAATTTTTTTCATCGACCTTGATGATCTCTGTGGTAATGATCACTTCACTAAGTCCACTTAGCTGCCCAATTTTCACTCTTCTAGGATGAAGCGTTCGTTACCAGTAACAGTTTGAATTTTTAGGTTTCACTCTATTTCCTCCTATACAGATAGATGTCTTTTTTAAGTCTAAATCAAACACGGTTTGTGCTAGCTCCTTGAAACTTGACAAAATAAAGTAGTTCTAAGTTCTGTCTTTGTGGTTTGTTTCCCTTGATATAGCCACAAGCAAAGACTGCGTAAAACCCATTCATTGGAAAGGTGTTCCAAGCTCCAAAATACTACTGGTTTTCTGAATACTCGGCAAATTTTTTTTCATCCGACCTTGATGATCTCTGTGGTAATGATCAGTTCACTAAGTCCACTTAGCTGCCCAATTTTCACTATTCTAGGATGAAGCGTTCGTTACCAGTAACAGTTTGAAGTTTTAGGTTTCACTCTATTTCCTCCAATACAGATAGATGACTTTTTTAAGGCTAAATCAAACACGGTTTGTGCTAGCTCCTTGAAACTTGACAAAATAAACTAGTTCTAAGTTCTGTCTTTGTGGTTTGTTTCCTCTTGATATAGCCACAAGGAAAGACACGTAGAACACCTTCATTGCAAGGTGTGCCAAGCTTCCAAAAAACTACTGGTTTTCTGAATACTCGGCAAATTTTTTTTCATCCGACCTTGATGATCTCTGTGGTAATGATCACTTCACTAAGTCCACTTAGCTGCCCAATTTTCACTCTTCTAGGTTGAAGCAATCGTTACCAGTAACATTTTGAATTTTTAGATTTCACTCTATTTCCTCCTATACAGATAGATGTCTTTTTTAAGTCTAAATCAAACACGGTGTGTGCTAGCTCCTTGAAACTTGACAAAATAAAGTAGTTCTCAGTTCTGTCTTTGTGGTTTTTTTCCTCTTGAAATAGCCACAAGGAAAGGCTGCGTAAAACACATTCATTGCAAAGGTGTGCCAAGCTTCCAAAAAACTACTGGTTTTCTGAATACTCGGCAAATTTTTTTTCATCCGACCTTGATGATCTCTGTGGTAATGATCACTTCACTAAGTCCACTTAGCTGCCCAATATTCACTCTTCTAGGATGAAGTGTTCGTTACCAGTAACAGTTTGAGTTTTTAGGTTTCACTCTATTTCCTCCTATATAGATAGATGTGTTTGGAAGTCTAAATCAAACACGGGTTGTGCTAGCTCCTTGAAACTTGACAAAATAAAGTAGTTCTAACTTCTGTCTTTGTGGTTTGTTTCCTCTTGAAATAGGCACAAGCAAAGAATGCGTAAAACACATTCATTGGAAGGTGTGCCAGCTTCCATAAAACTACTGGTTTTCTGAATACTCGGCAAATTTTTTTTCATCCGACCTTGATGATCTCTGTGGTAATGATCACTTCACTAAGTCCACTTAGCTGCCCAATTTTCACTCTTCTAGGATGAAGCATTCGTTACCAGTAACAGTTTGAATTTTTAGGTTTCACTCTATTTCCTCCTATACAGATAGATGTCTTTTTTAAGTCTAAATCAAACACGGTTTGTGCTAGCTCCTTGAAACTTGACAAAATAAAGCAGTTCTAAGTTCTGTCTTTGTGGTTTGTTTCCTCTTGAAAGAGCCACAAGCAAAGACTGCGTAAAACCCATTCATTGGAAAGGTGTTCCAAGCTCCAAAATACTACTGGTTTTCTGAATACTCGGCAATTTTTTTTTCATCCGACCTTGATGATCTCTGTGGTAATGATCAGTTCACTAAGTCCACTTAGCTGCCCAATTTTCACTCTTCTAGGATGAATCGTTCGTTACCAGTAACAGTTTGAATTTTAGGTTTCACTCTATTTCCTCCTATACAGATAGATGTCTTTTTTAAGTCTAAATCAAACACGGTTTGTGCTAGCTCCTTGAAACTTGACAAAATAAAGTAGTTCTAAGTTCTGTCTTTGTGGTTTGTTTCCTCTTGAAAGAGCCACAAGCAAAGACTGCGTAAAACACATTCATTGGAAGGTGTGCCAAGCTTCCATAAAACTACTGGTTTTCTGAATACTCGGCAAATTTTTTTCATCGACCTTGATGATCTCTGTGGTAATGATCACTTCACTAAGTCCACTTAGCTGCCCAATTTTCACTCTTCTAGGATGAAGCGTTCGTTACCAGTAACAGTTTGAATTTTTAGGTTTCACTCTATTTCCTCCTATACAGATAGATGTCTTTTTTAAGTCTAAATCAAACACGGTTTGTGCTAGCTCCTTGAAACTTGACAAAATAAAGTAGTTCTAAGTTCTGTCTTTGTGGTTTGTTTCCCTTGATATAGCCACAAGCAAAGACTGCGTAAAACCCATTCATTGGAAAGGTGTTCCAAGCTCCAAAATACTACTGGTTTTCTGAATACTCGGCAAATTTTTTTTCATCCGACCTTGATGATCTCTGTGGTAATGATCAGTTCACTAAGTCCACTTAGCTGCCCAATTTTCACTATTCTAGGATGAAGCGTTCGTTACCAGTAACAGTTTGAAGTTTTAGGTTTCACTCTATTTCCTCCAATACAGATAGATGACTTTTTTAAGGCTAAATCAAACACGGTTTGTGCTAGCTCCTTGAAACTTGACAAAATAAACTAGTTCTAAGTTCTGTCTTTGTGGTTTGTTTCCTCTTGATATAGCCACAAGGAAAGACACGTAGAACACCTTCATTGCAAAGGTGTGCCAAGCTTCCAAAAAACTACTGGTTTTCTGAATACTCGCAAATTTTTTTTCATCCGACCTTGATGATCTCTGTGGTAATGATCACTTCACTAAGTCCACTTAGCTGCCCAATTTTCACTCTTCTAGGTTGAAGCAATCGTTACCAGTAACATTTTGAATTTTTAGATTTCACTCTATTTCCTCCTATACAGATAGATGTCTTTTTTAAGTCTAAATCAAACACGGTGTGTGCTAGCTCCTTGAAACTTGACAAAATAAAGTAGTTCTCAGTTCTGTCTTTGTGGTTTTTTTCCTCTTGAAATAGCCACAAGGAAAGGCTGCGTAAAACACATTCATTGCAAAGGTGTGCCAAGCTTCCAAAAACTACTGGTTTTCTGAATACTCGGCAAATTTTTTTTCATCCGACCTTGATGATCTCTGTGGTAATGATCACTTCACTAAGTCCACTTAGCTGCCCAATATTCACTCTTCTAGGATGAAGTGTTCGTTACCAGTAACAGTTTGAGTTTTTAGGTTTCACTCTATTTCCTCCTATATAGATAGATGTGTTTGGAAGTCTAAATCAAACACGGGTTGTGCTAGCTCCTTGAAACTTGACAAAATAAAGTAGTTCTAACTTCTGTCTTTGTGGTTTGTTTCCTCTTGAAATAGGCACAAGCAAAGAATGCGTAAAACACATTCATTGGAAGGTGTGCCAAGCTTCCATAAAACTACTGGTTTTCTGAATACTCGGCAAATTTTTTTCATCCGACCTTGATGATCTCTGTGGTAATGATCACTTCACTAAGTCCACTTAGCTGCCCAATTTTCACTCTTCTAGGATGAAGCATTCGTTACCAGTAACAGTTTGAATTTTTAGGTTTCACTCTATTTCCTCCTATACAGATAGATGTCTTTTTAAGTCTAAATCAAACACGGTTTGTGCTAGCTCCTTGAAACTTGACAAAATAAAGCAGTTCTAAGTTCTGTCTTTGTGGTTTGTTTCCTCTTGAAAGAGCCACAAGCAAAGACTGCGTAAAACCCATTCATTGGAAAGGTGTTCCAAGCTCCAAAATACTACTGGTTTTCTGAATACTCGGCAATTTTTTTTTCATCCGACCTTGATGATCTCTGTGGTAATGATCAGTTCACTAAGTCCACTTAGCTGCCCAATTTTCACTCTTCTAGGATGAATCGTTCGTTACCAGTAACAGTTTGAATTTTTAGGTTTCACTCTATTTCCTCCTATACAGATAGATGTCTTTTTTAAGTCTAAATCAAACACGGTTTGTGCTAGCTCCTTGAAACTTGACAAAATAAAGTAGTTCTAAGTTCTGTCTTTGTGGTTTGTTTCCTCTTGAAAGAGCCACAAGCAAAGACTGCGTAAAACACATTCATTGGAAGGTGTGCCAAGCTTCCATAAAACTACTGGTTTTCTGAATACTCGGCAAATTTTTTTCATCGACCTTGATGATCTCTGTGGTAATGATCACTTCACTAAGTCCACTTAGCTGCCCAATTTTCACTCTTCTAGGATGAAGCGTTCGTTACCAGTAACAGTTTGAATTTTTAGGTTTCACTCTATTTCCTCCTATACAGATAGATGTCTTTTTTAAGTCTAAATCAAACACGGTTTGTGCTAGCTCCTTGAAACTTGACAAAATAAAGTAGTTCTAAGTTCTGTCTTTGTGGTTTGTTTCCCTTGATATAGCCACAAGCAAAGACTGCGTAAAACCCATTCATTGGAAAGGTGTTCCAAGCTCCAAAATACTACTGGTTTTCTGAATACTCGGCAAATTTTTTTTCATCCGACCTTGATGATCTCTGTGGTAATGATCAGTTCACTAAGTCCACTTAGCTGCCCAATTTTCACTATTCTAGGATGAAGCGTTCGTTACCAGTAACAGTTTGAAGTTTTAGGTTTCACTCTATTTCCTCCAATACAGATAGATGACTTTTTTAAGGCTAAATCAAACACGGTTTGTGCTAGCTCCTTGAAACTTGACAAAATAAACTAGTTCTAAGTTCTGTCTTTGTGGTTTGTTTCCTCTTGATATAGCCACAAGGAAAGACACGTAGAACACCTTCATTGCAAAGGTGTGCCAAGCTTCCAAAAAACTACTGGTTTTCTGAATACTCGGCAAATTTTTTTTCATCCGACCTTGATGATCTCTGTGGTAATGATCACTTCACTAAGTCCACTTAGCTGCCCAATTTTCACTCTTCTAGGTTGAAGCAATCGTTACCAGTAACATTTTGAATTTTTAGATTTCACTCTATTTCCTCCTATACAGATAGATGTCTTTTTTAAGTCTAAATCAAACACGGTGTGTGCTAGCTCCTTGAAACTTGACAAAATAAAGTAGTTCTCAGTTCTGTCTTTGTGGTTTTTTCCTCTTGAAATAGCCACAAGGAAAGGCTGCGTAAAACACATTCATTGCAAAGGTGTGCCAAGCTTCCAAAAAACTACTGGTTTTCTGAATACTCGGCAAATTTTTTTTCATCCGACCTTGATGATCTCTGTGGTAATGATCACTTCACTAAGTCCACTTAGCTGCCCAATATTCACTCTTCTAGGATGAAGTGTTCGTTACCAGTAACAGTTTGAGTTTTTAGGTTTCACTCTATTTCCTCCTATATAGATAGATGTGTTTGGAAGTCTAAATCAAACACGGGTTGTGCTAGCTCCTTGAAACTTGACAAAATAAAGTAGTTCTAACTTCTGTCTTTGTGGTTTGTTTCCTCTTGAAATAGGCACAAGCAAAGAATGCGTAAAACACATTCATTGGAAGGTGTGCCAAGCTTCCATAAAACTACTGGTTTTCTGAATACTCGGCAAATTTTTTTTCATCCGACCTTGATGATCTCTGTGGTAATGATCACTTCACTAAGTCCACTTAGCTGCCCAATTTTCACTCTTCTAGGATGAAGCATTCGTTACCAGTAACAGTTTGAATTTTTAGGTTTCACTCTATTTCCTCCTATACAGATAGATGTCTTTTTTAAGTCTAAATCAAACACGGTTTGTGCTAGCTCCTTGAAACTTGACAAAATAAAGCAGTTCTAAGTTCTGTCTTTGTGGTTTGTTTCCTCTTGAAAGAGCCACAAGCAAAGACTGCGTAAAACCCATTCATTGGAAAGGTGTTCCAAGCTCCAAAATACTACTGGTTTTCTGAATACTCGGCAATTTTTTTTTCATCCGACCTTGATGATCTCTGTGGTAATGATCAGTTCACTAAGTCCACTTAGCTGCCCAATTTTCACTCTTCTAGGATGAATCGTTCGTTACCAGTAACAGTTTGAATTTTAGGTTTCACTCTATTTCCTCCTATACAGATAGATGTCTTTTTTAAGTCTAAATCAAACACGGTTTGTGCTAGCTCCTTGAAACTTGACAAAATAAAGTAGTTCTAAGTTCTGTCTTTGTGGTTTGTTTCCTCTTGAAATAGCCACAAGCAAAGACTGCGTAAAACACCTTCATTGGAAACCTGTTCCAAGCTTCCACAATACTACTGCTTTTCTGAATACTCGGCAAAATTTTTCATCCGACCTTGATGATCTCTGTGGTAATGATCAGTTCACTAAGTCCACTTAGCTGCCCAATTTTCACTCTTCTAGGATGAAGCGTTCGTTACCAGTAACAGTTTGAATTTTTAGGTTTCACTCTATTTCCTCCTATACAGATAGATGTCTTTTTTAAGTCTAAATCAAACACGGTTTGTGCTAGCTCCTTGAAACTTGACAAAATAAAGTAGTTCTAAGTTCTGTCTATGTGGTTTGTTTCCTCTTGAAATAGCCACAAGGAAGACGGCGTAAAACACATTCATTGCAAAGGTGTGCCAAGCTACCAAAAAACTACTGGTTTTCTGAATACTCGGCAATTTTTTTTCATCCGACCTTGATGATCTCTGTGGTAATGATCACTTCACTAAGTCCACTTAGCTGCCCAATATTCACTCTTCTAGGATGAAGTGTTCGTTACCAGTAACAGTTTGAGTGTTTAGGTTTCACTCTATTTCCTCCTATATAGATAGATGTGTTTGGAAGTCTAAATCAAACACGGGTTGTGCCAGCTCCTTGAAACTTGACAAAATAAAGTAGTTCTAACTTCTGTCTTTGTGGTTTGTTTCCTCTTGAAATAGGCACAAGCAAAGACTACGTAAAACACATTCATTGGAAGGTGTGCCAAGCTTCCAAAAAACTACTGGTTTTCTGAATACTCGGCAAATTTTTTTTCATCCGAACTTGATGATCTCTGTGGTAATGATCACTTCACTAAGTCCACTTAGCTGCCCAATTTTCACTCTTCTAGGATGAAGCGTTCGTTACCAGTAACAGTTTGAATTTTTAGGTTTCACTCTATTTCCTCCTATATAGATAGATGTGTGTGGAAGTCTAAATCAAACACGGGTTGTGCTAGCTCCTTGAAACTTGACAAAATAAAGTAGTTCTAAGTTCTGCCTTTGTGGTTTGTTTCCTCTTGAAATAGCCACAAGCAAAGACTGCGTAAAACCCATTCATTGGAAAGGTGTTCCAAGCTCCGAAATACTACTGGTTTTCTGAATACTCGGCAAATTTTTTTTCATCCGAACTTGATGATCTCTGTGGTAATGATCAGTTCACTAAGTCCACTTAGCTGCCCAATGTTCACTCTTCTAGGATGAAGCGTTCGTTACCAGTAACAGTTTGAGTTTTTAGGTTTCACTCTATTTACTCCTATATAGATAGATGTGTTTGGAAGTCTAAATCAAACACTGTTTGTTCTAGCTCCTTGAAACTTGACAAAATAAAGTAGTTCTAAGTTCTGTCTTTGTGGTTTGTTTCCTCTTGAAATAGCCACAAGCAAAGACTGCGTAAAACACCTTCATTGGAAAGGTGTTCCAAGCTTCCAAAATAATACTGGTTTTCTGAATACTCGGCAATATTTTTTTCATCCGACCTTGATGTTTTCTCTGGTAATGATCAGTTCACTAAGTCACTTAGCTGCCCAATTTTCACTCTTCTAGGATGAAGCGTTCGTTACCAGTAACAGTTTGAGTTTTTAGGTTTCACTCTATTTCCTCCTATATAGATAGATGTGTTTGGAAGTCTAAATCAAACACGGGTTGTGCTTGCTCCTTGAAACTTGACAAAATAAAGTAGTTCTAACTTCTGTCTTTGTGGTTTGTTTCCTCTTGAAATAGGCACAAGCAAAGACTGCGTAAAACACATTCATTGGAAGGTGTGCCAAGTTTCCATAAAACTACTGGTTTTCTGAATACTCGGCAAATTTTTTTCATCGACCTTGATGATCTCTGTGGTAATGATCACTTCACTAAGTCCACTTAGCTGCCCAATTTTCACTCTTCTAGGATGAAGCGTTCGTTACCAGTAACAGTTTGAATTTTTAGGTTTCACTCTATTTCCTCCTATACAGATAGATGTCTTTTTTAAGTCTAAATCAAACACGTTTGTGCTAGCTCCTTGAAACTTGACAAAAAAAGTAGTTCTAAGTTCTGTCTTTGTGGTTTGTTTCCTCTTGAAATAGCCACAAGCAAAGACTGCGTAAAACCCATTCATTGAAAGGTGTTCCAAGCTCCAAAATACTACTGGTTTTCTGAATACTCGGCAAATTTTTTTTCATCCGACCTTGATGATCTCTGTGGTAATGATCAGTTCACTAAGTCCACTTAGCTGCCCAATTTTCACTATTCTAGGATGAAGCGTTCGTTACCAGTAACAGTTTGAAGTTTTAGGTTTCACTCTATTTCCTCCAATACAGATAGATGACTTTTTTAAGTCTAAATCAAACACGGTTTGTGCTAGCTCCTTGAAACTTGACAAAATAAACTAGTTCTAAGTTCTGTCTTTGTGGTTTGTTTCCTCTTGATATAGCCACAAGGAAAGACACGTAGAACACCTTCATTGCAAAGGTGTGCCAAGCTTCCAAAAAACTACTGGTTTTCTGAATACTCGGCAAATTTTTTTTCATCCGACCTTGATGATCTCTGTGGTAATGATCACTTCACTAAGTCCACTTAGCTGCCCAATTTTCACTCTTCTAGTTGAAGCAATCGTTACCAGTAACATTTTGAATTTTTAGATTTCACTCTATTTCCTCCTATACAGATAGATGTCTTTTTTATGTCTAAATCAAACACGGTGTGTGCTAGCTCCTTGAAACTTGACAAAATAAAGTAGTTCTCAGTTCTGTCTTTGTGGTTTTTTTCCTCTTGAAATAGCCACAAGGAAAGGCTGCGTAAAACACATTCATTGCAAAGGTGTGCCAAGCTTCCAAAAAACTACTGGTTTTCTGAATACTCGGCAAATTTTTTTTCATCCGACCTTGATGATCTCTGTGGTAATGATCACTTCACTAAGTCCACTTAGCTGCCCAAATATTCACTCTTCTAGGATGAAGTGTTCGTTACCAGTAACAGTTTGAGTTTTTAGGTTTCACTCTATTTCCTCCTATATAGATAGATGTGTTTGGAAGTCTAAATCAAACACGGGTTGTGCTAGCTCCTTGAAACTTGACAAAATAAAGTAGATCTAACTTCTGTCTTTGTGGTTTGTTTCCTCTTGAAATAGGCACAAGCAAAGACTGCGTAAAACACATTCATTGGAAGGTGTGCCAAGCTTCCATAAAACTACTGGTTTTCTGAATACTCGGCAAATTTTTTCATCGACCTTGATGATCTCTGTGGTAATGATCACTTCACTAAGTCCACTTAGCTGCCCAATTTTCACTCTTCTAGGATGAAGCGTTCGTTACCAGTAACAGTTTGAATTTTTAGGTTTCACTCTTTTTCCTCCTATACAGATAGATGTCTTTTTTAAGTCTAAATCAAACACGGTTTGTGCTAGCTCCTTGAAACTTGACAAAATAAAGTAGTTCTAAGTTCTGTCTTTGTGGTTTGTTTCCCTTGATATAGCCACAAGCAAAGACTGCGTAAAACCCATTCATTGGAAAGGTGTTCCAAGCTCCAAAATACTACTGGTTTTCTGAATACTCGGCAAATTTTTTTTCATCCGACCTTGATGATCTCTGTGGTAATGATCAGTTCACTAAGTCCACTTAGCTGCCCAATTTTCACTATTCTAGGATGAAGCGTTCGTTACCAGTAACAGTTTGAAGTTTTAGGTTTCACTCTATTTCCTCCAATACAGATAGATGACTTTTTTAAGTCTAAATCAAACACGGTTTGTGCTAGCTCCTTGAAACTTGACTAAATAAACTAGTTCTAAGTTCTGTCTTTGTGGTTTGTTTCCTCTTGATATAGCCACAAGGAAAGACACGTAGAACACCTTCATTGCAAAGGTGTGCCAAGCTTCCAAAAAACTACTGGTTTTCTGAATACTCGGCAAATTTTTTTTCATCCGACCTTGATGATCTCTGTGGTAATGATCACTTCACTAAGTCCACTTAGCTGCCCAATTTTCACTCTTCTAGGTTGAAGCAATCGTTACCAGTAACATTTTGAATTTTTAGATTTCACTCTATTTCCTCCTATACAGATAGATGTCTTTTTTAAGTCTAAATCAAACACGGTGTGTGCTAGCTCCTTGAAACTTGACAAAATAAAGTAGTTCTCAGTTCTGTCTTTGTGGTTTTTTTCCTCTTGAAATAGCCACAAGGAAAGGCTGCGTAAAACACATTCATTGCAAAGGTGTGCCAAGCTTCCAAAAAACTACTGGTTTTCTGAATACTCGGCAAATTTTTTTTCATCCGACCTTGATGATCTCTGTGGTAATGATCACTTCACTAAGTCCACTTAGCTGCCCAATATTCACTCTTCTAGGATGAAGTGTTCGTTACTAGTAACAGTTTGAGTTTTTAGGTTTCACTCTATTTCCTCCTATATAGATAGATGTGTTTGGAAGTCTAAATCAAACACGGGTTGTGCTAGCTCCTTGAAACTTGACAAAATAAAGTAGTTCTAACTTCTGTCTTTGTGGTTTGTTTCCTCTTGAAATAGGCACAAGCAAAGAATGCGTAAAACACATTCATTGGAAGGTGTGCCAAGCTTCCATAAAACTACTGGTTTTCTGAATACTCGGCAAATTTTTTTTCATCCGACCTTGATGATCTCTGTGGTAATGATCAGTTCACTAAGTCCACTTAGCTGCCCAATTTTCACTCTTCTAGGATGAATCGTTCGTTACCAGTAACAGTTTGAATTTTTAGGTTTCACTCTATTTCCTCCTATACAGATAGATGTCTTTTTTAAGTCTAAATCAAACACGGTTTGTGCTAGCTCCTTGAAACTTGACAAAATAAAGTAGTTCTAAGTTCTGTCTTTGTGGTTTGTTTCCTCTTGAAATAGCCACAAGCAAAGACTGCGTAAAACACCTTCATTGGAAACCTGTTCCAAGCTTCCAAAATACTACTGCTTTTCTGAATACTCGGCAAAATTTTTCATCCGACCTTGATGATCTCTGTGGTAATGATCAGTTCACTAAGTCCACTTAGCTGCCCAATTTTCACTCTTCTAGGATGAAGCGTTCGTTACCAGTAACAGTTTGAATTTTTAGGTTTCACTCTATTTCCTCCTATACAGATAGATGTCTTTTTTAAGTCTAAATCAAACACGGTTTGTGCTAGCTCCTTGAAACTTGACAAAATAAAGTAGTTCTAAGTTCTGTCTATGTGGTTTGTTTCCTCTTGAAATAGCCACAAGGAAAGACGGCGTAAAACACATTCATTGCAAAGGTGTGCCAAGCTACCAAAAAACTACTGGTTTTCTGAATACTTGGAAATTTTTTTTTCATCCGACCTTGATGATCTCTGTGGTAATGATCACTTCACTAAGTCCACTTAGCTGCCCAATATTCACTCTTCTAGGATGAAGTGTTCGTTACCAGTAACAGTTTGAGTGTTTAGGTTTCACTCTATTTCCTCCTATATAGATAGATGTGTTTGGAAGTCTAAATCAAACACGGGTTGTGCCAGCTCCTTGAAACTTGACAAAATAAAGTAGTTCTAACTTCTGTCTTTGTGGTTTGTTTCCTCTTGAAATAGGCACAAGCAAAGACTACGTAAAACACATTCATTGGAAGGTGTGCCAAGCTTCCAAAAAACTACTGGTTTTCTGAATACTCGGCAAATTTTTTTTCATCCGAACTTGATGATCTCTGTGGTAATGATCACTTCACTAAGTCCACTTAGCTGCCCAATTTTCACTCTTCTAGGATGAAGCGTTCGTTACCAGTAACAGTTTGAATTTTTAGGTTTCACTCTATTTCCTCCTATATAGATAGATGTGTGTGGAAGTCTAAATCAAACACGGGTTGTGCTAGCTCCTTGAAACTTGACAAAATAAAGTAGTTCTAAGTTCTGCCTTTGTGGTTTGTTTCCTCTTGAAATAGCCACAAGCAAAGACTGCGTAAAACCCATTCATTGGAAAGGTGTTCCAAGCTCCAAAATACTACTGGTTTTCTGAATACTCGGCAAATTTTTTTTCATCCGAACTTGATGATCTCTGTGGTAATGATCAGTTCACTAAGTCCACTTAGCTGCCCAATGTTCACTCTTCTAGGATGAAGCGTTCGTTACCAGTAACAGTTTGAGTTTTTAGGTTTCACTCTATTTACTCCTATATAGATAGATGTGTTTGGAAGTCTAAATCAAACACTGTTTGTTCTAGCTCCTTGAAACTTGACAAAATAAAGTAGTTCTAAGTTCTGTCTTTGTGGTTTGTTTCCTCTTGAAATAGCCACAAGCAAAGACTGCGTAAAACACCTTCATTGGAAAGGTGTTCCAAGCTTCCAAAATAATACTGGTTTTCTGAATACTCGGCAATATTTTTTTCATCCGACCTTGATGTTTTCTCTGGTAATGATCAGTTCACTAAGTCCACTTAGCTGCCCAATTTTCACTCTTCTAGGATGAAGCGTTCGTTACCAGTAACAGTTTGAGTTTTTAGGTTTCACTCTATTTCCTCCTATATAGATAGATGTGTTTGGAAGTCTAAATCAAACACGGGTTGTGCTTGCTCCTTGAAACTTGACAAAATAAAGTAGTTCTAACTTCTGTCTTTGTGGTTTGTTTCCTCTTGAAATAGGCACAAGCAAAGACTGCGTAAAACACATTCATTGGAAGGTGTGCCAAGTTTCCATAAAACTACTGGTTTTCTGAATACTCGGCAAATTTTTTTTCATCGACCTTGATGATCTCTGTGGTAATGATCACTTCACTAAGTCCACTTAGCTGCCCAATTTTCACTCTTCTAGGATGAAGCGTTCGTTACCAGTAACAGTTTGAATTTTTAGGTTTCACTCTATTTCCTCCTATACAGATAGATGTCTTTTTTAAGTCTAAATCAAACACGGTTTGTGCTAGCTCCTTGAAACTTGACAAAAAAAAGTAGTTCTAAGTTCTGTCTTTGTGGTTTGTTTCCTCTTGAAATAGCCACAAGCAAAGACTGCGTAAAACCCATTCATTGGAAAGGTGTTCCAAGCTCCAAAATACTACTGGTTTTCTGAATACTCGGCAAATTTTTTTTCATCCGACCTTGATGATCTCTGTGGTAATGATCAGTTCACTAAGTCCACTTAGCTGCCCAATTTTCACTATTCTAGGATGAAGCGTTCGTTACCAGTAACAGTTTGAAGTTTTAGGTTTCACTCTATTTCCTCCAATACAGATAGATGACTTTTTTAAGTCTAAATCAAACAAGGTTTGTGCTAGCTCCTTGAAACTTGACAAAATAAACTAGTTCTAAGTTCTGTCTTTGTGGTTTGTTTCCTCTTGATATAGCCACAAGGAAAGACACGTAGAACACCTTCATTGCAAAGGTGTGCCAAGCTTCCAAAAAACTACTGGTTTTCTGAATACTCGGCAAATTTTTTTTCATCCGACCTTGATGATCTCTGTGGTAATGATCACTTCACTAAGTCCACTTAGCTGCCCAATTTTCACTCTTCTAGGTTGAAGCAATCGTTACCAGTAACATTTTGAATTTTTAGATTTCACTCTATTTCCTCCTATACAGATAGATGTCTTTTTTAAGTCTAAATCAAACACGGTGTGTGCTAGCTCCTTGAAACTTGACAAAATAAAGTAGTTCTCAGTTCTGTCTTTGTGGTTTGTTTCCTCTTGAAATAGCCACAAGGAAAGGCTGCGTAAAACACATTCATTGCAAAGGTGTGCCAAGCTTCCAAAAAACTACTGGTTTTCTGAATACTCGGCAAATTTTTTTACATCCGACCTTGATGATCTCTGTGGTAATGATCACTTCACTAAGTCCACTTAGCTGCCCAATATTCACTCTTCTAGGATGAAGTGTTCGTTACCAGTAACAGTTTGAGTTTTTAGGTTTCACTCTATTTCCTCCTATATAGATAGATGTGTTTGGAAGTCTAACTCAAACACGGGTTGTGCTAGCTCCTTGAAACTTGACAAAATAAAGTAGTTCTAACTTCTGTCTTTGTGGTTTGTTTCCTCTTGAAATAGGCACAAGCAAAGACTGCGTAAAACACATTCATTGGAAGGTGTGCCAAGCTTCCATAAAACTACTGCTTTTCTGAATACTCGGCAAATTTTTTTCATCGACCTTGATGATCTCTGTGGTAGTGATCACTTCACTAAGTCCACTTAGCTGCCCAATTTTCACTCTTCTAGGATGAAGCGTTCGTTACCAGTAACAGTTTGAATTTTTAGGTTTCACTCTTTTTCCTCCTATACAGATAGATGTCTTTTTTAAGTCTAAATCAAACACGGTTTGTGCTAGCTCCTTGAAACTTGACAAAATAAAGTAGTTCTAAGTTCTGTCTTTGTGGTTTGTTTCCCTTGATATAGCCACAAGCAAAGACTGCGTAAAACCCATTCATTGGAAAGGTGTTCCAAGCTCCAAAATACTACTGGTTTTCTGAATACTCGGCAAATTTTTTTTCATCCGACCTTGATGATCTCTGTGGTAATGATCAGTTCACTAAGTCCACTTAGCTGCCCAATTTTCACTATTCTAGGATGAAGCGTTCGTTACCAGTAACAGTTTGAAGTTTTAGGTTTCACTCTATTTCCTCCAATACAGATAGATGACTTTTTTAAGGCTAAATCAAACACGGTTTGTGCTAGCTCCTTGAAACTTGACAAAATAAACTAGTTCTAAGTTCTGTCTTTGTGGTTTGTTTCCTCTTGATATAGCCACAAGGAAAGACACGTAGAACACCTTCATTGCAAAGGTGTGCCAAGCTTCCAAAAAACTACTGGTTTTCTGAATACTCGGCAAATTTTTTTTCATCCGACCTTGATGATCTCTGTGGTAATGATCACTTCACTAAGTCCACTTAGCTGCCCAATTTTCACTCTTCTAGGTTGAAGCAATCGTTACCAGTAACATTTTGAATTTTTAGATTTCACTCTATTTCCTCCTATACAGATAGATGTCCTTTTTAAGTCTAAATCAAACACGGTGTGTGCTAGCTCCTTGAAACTTGACAAAATAAAGTAGTTCTCAGTTCTGTCTTTGTGGTTTTTTTCCTCTTGAAATAGCCACAAGGAAAGGCTGCGTAAAACACATTCATTGCAAAGGTGTGCCAAGCTTCCAAAAAACTACTGGTTTTCTGAATACTCGGCAAATTTTTTTTCATCCGACCTTGATGATCTCTGTGGTAATGATCACTTCACTAAGTCCACTTAGCTGCCCAATATTCACTCTTCTAGGATGAAGTGTTCGTTACCAGTAACAGTTTGAGTTTTTAGGTTTCACTCTATTTCCTCCTATATAGATAGATGTGTTTGGAAGTCTAAATCAAACACGGGTTGTGCTAGCTCCTTGAAACTTGACAAAATAAAGTAGTTCTAACTTCTGTCTTTGTGGTTTGTTTCCTCTTGAAATAGGCACAAGCAAAGAATGCGTAAAACACATTCATTGGAAGGTGTGCCAAGCTTCCATAAAACTACTGGTTTTCTGAATACTCGGCAAATTTTTTTTCATCCGACCTTAATGATCTCTGTGGTAATGATCACTTCACTAAGTCCAATTAGCTGCCCAATTTTCACTCTTCTAGGATGAAGCATTCGTTACCAGTAACAGTTTGAATTTTTAGGTTTCACTCTATTTCCTCCTATACAGATAGATGTCTTTTTTAAGTCTAAATCAAACACGGTTTGTGCTAGCTCCTTGAAACTTGACAAAATAAAGCAGTTCTAAGTTCTGTCTTTGTGGTTTGTTTCCTCTTGAAAGAGCCACAAGCAAAGACTGCGTAAAACCCATTCATTGGAAAGGTGTTCCAAGCTCCAAAATACTACTGGTTTTCTGAATACTCGGCAATTTTTTTTTCATCCGACCTTGATGATCTCTGTGGTAATGATCAGTTCACTAAGTCCACTTAGCTGCCCAATTTTCACTCTTCTAGGATGAATCGTTCGTTACCAGTAACAGTTTGAATTTTTAGGTTTCACTCTATTTCCTCCTATACAGATAGATGTCTTTTTTAAGTCTAAATCAAACACGGTTTGTGCTAGCTCCTTGAAACTTGACAAAATAAAGTAGTTCTAAGTTCTGTCTTTGTGGTTTGTTTCCTCTTGAAATAGCCACAAGCAAAGACTGCGTAAAACACCTTCATTGGAAACCTGTTCCAAGCTTCCAAAATACTACTGCTTTTCTGAATACTCGGCAAAATTTTTCATCCGACCTTGATGATCTCTGTGGTAATGATCAGTTCACTAAGTCCACTTAGCTGCCCAATTTTCACTCTTCTAGGATGAAGCGTTCGTTACCAGTAACAGTTTGAATTTTTAGGTTTCACTCTATTTCCTCCTATACAGATAGATGTCTTTTTTAAGTCTAAATCAAACACGGTTTGTGCTAGCTCCTTGAAACTTGACAAAATAAAGTAGTTCTAAGTTCTGTCTATGTGGTTTGTTTCCTCTTGAAATAGCCACAAGGAAAGACGGCGTAAAACACATTCATTGCAAAGGTGTGCCAAGCTACCAAAAAACTACTGGTTTTCTGAATACTCGGCAATTTTTTTTTCATCCGACCTTGATGATCTCTGTGGTAATGATCACTTCACTAAGTCCACTTAGCTGCCCAATATTCACTCTTCTAGGATGAAGTGTTCGTTTCCAGTAACAGTTTGAGTGTTTAGGTTTCACTCTATTTCCTCCTATATAGATAGATGTGTTTGGAAGTCTAAATCAAACACGGGTTGTGCCAGCTCCTTGAAACTTGACAAAATAAAGTAGTTCTAACTTCTGTCTTTGTGGTTTGTTTCCTCTTGAAATAGGCACAAGCAAAGACTACGTAAAACACATTCATTGGAAGGTGTGCCAAGCTTCCAAAAAACTACTGGTTTTCTGAATACTCGGCAAATTTTTTTTCATCCGAACTTGATGATCTCTGTGGTAATGATCACTTCACTAAGTCCACTTAGCTGCCCAATTTTCACTCTTCTAGGATGAAGCGTTCGTTACCAGTAACAGTTTGAATTTTTAGGTTTCACTCTATTTCCTCCTATATAGATAGATGTGTGTGGAAGTCTAAATCAAACACGGGTTGTGCTAGCTCCTTGAAACTTGACAAAATAAAGTAGTTCTAAGTTCTGCCTTTGTGGTTTGTTTCCTCTTGAAATAGCCACAAGCAAAGACTGCGTAAAACCCATTCATTGGAAAGGTGTTCCAAGCTCCAAAATACTACTGGTTTTCTGAATACTCGGCAAATTTTTTTTCATCCGAACTTGATGATCTCTGTGGTAATGATCAGTTCACTAAGTCCACTTAGCTGCCCAATGTTCACTCTTCTAGGATGAAGCGTTCGTTACCAGTAACAGTTTGAGTTTTTAGGTTTCACTCTATTTACTCCTATATAGATAGATGTGTTTGGAAGTCTAAATCAAACACTGTTTGTTCTAGCTCCTTGAAACTTGACAAAATAAAGTAGTTCTAAGTTCTGTCTTTGTGGTTTGTTTCCTCTTGAAATAGCCACAAGCAAAGACTGCGTAAAACACCTTCATTGGAAAGGTGTTCCAAGCTTCCAAAATAATACTGGTTTTCTGAATACTCGGCAATATTTTTTTCATCCGACCTTGATGTTTTCTCTGGTAATGATCAGTTCACTAAGTCCACTTAGCTGCCCAATTTTCACTCTTCTAGGATGAAGCGTTCGTTACCAGTAACAGTTTGAGTTTTTAGGTTTCACTCTATTTCCTCCTATATAGATAGATGTGTTTGGAAGTCTAAATCAAACTCGGGTTGTGCTTGCTCCTTGAAACTTGACAAAATAAAGTAGTTCTAACTTCTGTCTTTGTGGTTTGTTTCCTCTTGAAATAGGCACAAGCAAAGACTGCGTAAAACACATTCATTGGAAGGTGTGCCAAGTTTCCATAAAACTACTGGTTTTCTGAATACTCGGCAAATATTTTTCATCGACCTTGATGATCTCTGTGGTAATGATCACTTCACTAAGTCCACTTAGCTGCCCAATTTTCACTCTTCTAGGATGAAGCGTTCGTTACCAGTAACAGTTTGAATTTTTAGGTTTCACTCTATTTCCTCCTATACAGATAGATGTCTTTTTTAAGTCTAAATCAAACACGGTTTGTGCTAGCTCCTTGAAACTTGACAAAAAAAAGTAGTTCTAAGTTCTGTCTTTGTGGTTTGTTTCCTCTTGAAATAGCCACAAGCAAAGACTGCGTAAAACCCATTCATTGGAAAGGTGTTCCAAGCTCCAAAATACTACTGGTTTTCTGAATACTCGGCAAATTTTTTTTCATCCGACCTTGATGATCTCTGTGGTAATGATCAGTTCACTAAGTCCACTTAGCTGCCCAATTTTC
Source organism: Callospermophilus lateralis (assembly GCF_048772815.1). Lineage (NCBI taxonomy): Eukaryota > Metazoa > Chordata > Mammalia > Rodentia > Sciuridae > Callospermophilus > Callospermophilus lateralis. The sequence goes on from NW_027514293.1 coordinate 36,669, forward strand.
ACTATTCTAGGATGAAGCGTTCGTTACCAGTAACAGTTTGAAGTTTTAGGTTTCACTCTATTTCCTCCAATACAGATAGATGACTTTTTTAAGTCTAAATCAAACACGGTTTGTGCTAGCTCCTTGAAACTTGACAAAATAAACTAGTTCTAAGTTCTGTCTTTGTGGTTTGTTTCCTCTTGATATAGCCACAAGGAAAGACACGTAGAACACCTTCATTGCAAAGGTGTGCCAAGCTTCCAAAAAACTACTGGTTTTCTGAATACTCGGCAAATTTTTTTTCATCCGACCTTGATGATCTCTGTGGTAATGATCACTTCACTAAGTCCACTTAGCTGCCCAATTTTCACTCTTCTAGGTTGAAGCAATCGTTACCAGTAACATTTTGAATTTTTAGATTTCACTCTATTTCCTCCTATACAGATAGATGTCTTTTTTAAGTCTAAATCAAACACGGTGTGTGCTAGCTCCTTGAAACTTGACAAAATAAAGTAGTTCTCAGTTCTGTCTTTGTGGTTTTTTTCCTCTTGAAATAGCCACAAGGAAAGGCTGCGTAAAACACATTCATTGCAAAGGTGTGCCAAGCTTCCAAAAAACTACTGGTTTTCTGAATACTCGGCAAATTTTTTTTCATCCGACCTTGATGATCTCTGTGGTAATGATCACTTCACTAAGTCCACTTAGCTGCCCAATATTCACTCTTCTAGGATGAAGTGTTCGTTACCAGTAACAGTTTGAGTTTTTAGGTTTCACTCTATTTCCTCCTATATAGATAGATGTGTTTGGAAGTCTAACTCAAACACGGGTTGTGCTAGCTCCTTGAAACTTGACAAAATAAAGTAGTTCTAACTTCTGTCTTTGTGGTTTGTTTCCTCTTGAAATAGGCACAAGCAAAGACTGCGTAAAACACATTCATTGGAAGGTGTGCCAAGCTTCCATAAAACTACTGGTTTTCTGAATACTCGGCAAATTTTTTTTCATCCGACTTTGATGATCTCTGTGGTAATGATCACTTCACTAAGTCCACTTAGCTGCCCAATTTTCACTCTTCTAGGATGAAGCATTCGTTACCAGTAACAGTTTGAATTTTTAGGTTTCACTCTATTTCCTCCTATACAGATAGATGTCTTTTTTAAGTCTAAATCAAACACGGTGTGTGCTAGCTCCTTGAAACTTGACAAAATAAAGTAGTTCTCAGTTCTGTCTTTGTGGTTTTTTTCCTCTTGAAATAGCCACAAGGAAAGGCTGCGTAAAACACATTCATTGCAAAGGTGTGCCAAGCTTCCAAAAAACTACTGGTTTTCTGAATACTCGGCAAATTTTTTTTCATCCGACATTGATGATCTCTGTGGTAATGATCACTTCACTAAGTCCACTTAGCTGCCCAATATTCAGTCTTCTAGGATGAAGTGTTCGTTACCAGTAACAGTTTGAGTTTTTAGGTTTCACTCTATTTCCTCCTATATAGATAGATGTGTTTGGAAGTCTAAATCAAACACGGGTTGTGCTAGCTCCTTGAAACTTGAAAAAATAAAGTAGTTCTAACTTCTGTCTTTGTGGTTTGTTTCCTCTTGAAATAGGCACAAGCAAAGAATGCGTAAAACACATTCATTGGAAGGTGTGCCAAGCTTCCAAAAAACTACTGGTTTTCTGAATACTCGGCAAATTTTTTTTCATCCGACCTTGATGATGTCTGTGGTAATGATCACTTCACTAAGTCCACTTAGCTGCCCAATATTCACTCTTCTAGGATGAAGTGTTCGTTACCAGTAACAGTTTGAGTTTTTAGGTTTCACTCTATTTCCTCCTATATAGATAGATGTGTTTGGAAGTCTAAATCAAACACGGTTTGTGCTAGCTCCTTGAAACTTGACAAAATAAAGTAGTTCTAAGTTCTGTCTTTGTGGCTTGTTTCCTCTTGAAATAGCCACAAGCAAAGACTGCGTAAAACACATTAATTGGAAAAATGTACCAACCTTCCGAAATACTACTGCTTTTCTGAATACTCGGCAAATTTTTTTTCATCCGACCTTGATGATCTCTGTGGTAATGATCAGTTCACTAAGTCCACTTAGTGGCCCAATATTCACTCTTCTAGGATGAAGTGTTCGTTACCAGTAACAGTTTGAATTTTTAGGTTTCACTCTATTTCCTCCTATACAGATAGATGTGTTTTTTAAGTCTAAATCAAACACGGTTTGTGCTAGCTCCTTGAAACTTGACAAAATAAAGTAGTTCTAAGTTCTGTCTTTGTGGTTTGTTTCCTCTTGATATAGCCACAAGGAAAGACTGCGTAAAACACCTTCATTGGAAAGGTGTGCCAAGCTTCCAAAAAACTACTGGTTTTCTGAATACTCGGCAAATTTTTTTTCATCCGACCTTGATGATCTCTGTGGTAATGATCACTTCACTAAGTCCACTTAGCTGCCCAATTTTCACTCTTCTAGGATGAAGCGATCGTTACCAGTGACAGTTTGAATTTTTAGGTTGAACTCTATTTCCTCCTATACAGATAGATGTATTTTTAAGTCTAAATCAAACACGGTTTGTGCTAGCTCCTTGAAACTTGATAAAATAAAGTAGTTCTAAGTTCTGTCTTTGTGGTTTGTTTCCTCTTGAAATAGCCACAAGGAAAGACTGCGTAAAACACCTTCAATGGAAAGGTGTTCCAAGCTTCCAAAATACTACTGGTTTTCTGAATACTCGGCAAATTTTTTTTCATCCGACCTTGATGATCTCTGTGGTAATGATCAGTTCACTAAGTCCACTTAGCTGCCCAATTTTCACTCTTCTAGGATGAAGCGTTCGTTACCAGTAACAGTTTGAGTTTTTAGGTTTCACTCTATTTCCTCCTATATAAATAGATGTGTTTGGAAGTCTAAATCAAACACGGTTTGTGCTAGCTCCTTGAAACTTGACAAAATAAAGTAGTTCTAAGTTATGTCTTTGTGGTTTGTTTCCTCTTGAAATAGGCACAAGCAAAGACTGCGTAAAACCCATTCATTGGAAGGTGTGCCAAGCTTCCAAAAAACTACTGGTTTTCTGAATACTCGGCAAATTTTTTTTCATCCTACCTTGATGATCTCTGTGGTAATGATCAGTTCACTAAGTCTACTTAGCTGCCCAATTTTCACTCTTCTAGGATGAAGCGTTCGTTACCAGTAACAGTTTGAGTTTTTAGGTTTCACTCTATTTCCTCCTATATAAATAGATGTGTTTGGAAGTCTAAATCAAACACGGTTTGTGCTAGCTCCTTGAAAGTTGACAAAATAAAGTAGTTCTAAGTTGTGTCTTTGTGGTTTGTTTCCTCTTAAAATAGGCACAAGCAAAGACTGCGTAAAACACATTCATTGGAAGGTGTGCCAAGCTTCCAAAAAACTAGTGTTTTCTGAATACTCGGCAAATTTTTTTCATCCTACCTTGATGATCTCTGTGGTAATGATCACTTCACTAAGTCCATTTAGCTGCCCAATTTTCACTCTTCTAGGATGAAGCGTTCGTTACCAGTAACAGTTTGAATTTTTAGGTTTCACTCTATTTCCTCCTATACAGATAGATGTCTTTTTTAAGTCTAAATCAAACACGGTTTGTGCTAGCTCCTTGAAACTTGACAAAATAAAGTAGTTCTAAGTTCTGTCTTTGTGGTTTGTTTCCTCTTGAAATAGCCACAAGCAAAGACTGCGTAAAACACCTTCATTGGAAAGGTGTTCCAAGCTTCCAAAATACTACTGGTTTTCTGAATACTCGGCAAATTTTTTTCATCCGACCTTGATGATCTCTGTGGTAATGATCAGTTCACTAAAGTCCACTTAGCTGCCCAATTTTCACTTTTCTAGGATGAAGCGTTCGTTACCAGTAACAGTTTGAGTTTTTAGGTTTCACTCAATTTCCTCCAATATAAATAGATGTGTTTGGAAGTCTAAATCAAACACGGTTTGTGCTAGCTCCTTGAAACTTGACAAAATAAAGTAGTTCTAACTTCTGTCTTTGTGGTTTGTTTCCTCTTGAAATAGGCACAAGGAAAGACTGCGTAAAACACATTCAGTGGAAGGTGTGCCAAGCTTCCAAAAAACTAATGGTTTTCTGAATACTCGGCAAATTTTTTATCATCCGACCTTGATGATCTCTGTGGTAATGATCAGTTCACTAAGTCCACTTAGCTGCCCAATTTTCACTCTTCTAGGATGAAGCGTTCGTTACCAGTAACAGTTTGAATTTTTAGGTTTCACTCTATTTCCTCCTATACAGATAGATGATTTTTTAAGTCTAAATCAAACCCGGTTTGTGCTAGCTCCTTGAAACTTGACAAAATAAAGTAGTTCTAAGTTCTGTCTTTGTGGTTTTTTTCCTCTTGATATAGACACAATTAAAGACTGCGTAAAACACCTTCATTGGAAAGGTGTGCCAAGCTTCCAAAAAACTACTGGTTTTCTGAATACTCGGCAAATTTTTTTTCATCCGAACTTGATGATCTCTGTGGTAATGATCACTTCACTAAGTCCACTTAGCTGCCCAATTTTCACTCTTCTAGGATGAAGCGTTCGTTACCAGTAACAGTTTGAATTTTTAGGTTAAACTCTATTTCCTCCTATACAGATAGATGTCTTTTTTAAGTCTAAATCAAACACGGTTTGTGCTAGCTCCTTGAAACTTGACAAATAAAGTAGTTCAAAGTTCTGTCTTTGTGGTTTGTTTCCTCTTGAAATAGCCACAAGGAAAGACTGCGTAAAACACATTCATTTCAAAGGTGTGCCAAGCTTCCAAAAAACTACTGGTTTTGTGAGTACTCAGCAAATGTTTTTTTCATCCGACCTTGATGATCTCCTGTGGTAATGATCACTTCACTAAGTCCATTTAGCTGTAAAATATTCACTCTTCTAGGTTGAAGTGTTCGTTACCAGTAACAGTTTGAGTTTTTAGGTTTCACTCTATTTCCTCCTATATAGATAGATGTGTTTGGAAGTCTAAATCAAACACGGGTTGTGCTAGCTCCTTAAAACTTGACAAAATAAAGTAGTTCTAAGTTCTGTCTTTGTGGTTTGTTTCCTCTTGAAATAGGCACAAGCAAAGACTGCGTAAAACACATTCATTGGAAGGTGTGCCAAGCTTCCAAAAAACTACTGTTTTCTGAATACTCGGCAAATTTTTTTTCATCCGACCTTGATGATCTCTGTGGTAATGATCACTTCACTAAGTCCACTTAGCTGCCCAATTTTCACTCTTCTAAGATGAAGCGTTCGTTACCAGTAACAGTTTGAATTTTTTGGTTTCACTCTATTTCCTCCTATACAGATAGATGTGTTTTTTAAGTCTAAATCAAACACGGTTTGTGCTAGCTCCTTGAAACTTGACAAAATAAAGTAGTTCTAAGTTCTGTCTTTGTGGTTTGTTTCCTCTTGAAATAGGCACAAGCAAAGACTGCGTAAAACACATTCATTGGAAGGTGTGCCAAGCTTCCAAAAAACTACTGGTTTTCTGAATACTCGGCAATTTTTTTTTCATCCTACCTTGATGATCTCTGTGGTAATGATCAGTTCACTAAGTCCACTTAGCTGCCCAATTTTCACTCTTCTACGATGAAGCGTTCGTTACCAGTAACAGTTTGAATTTTTACGTTTCACTCTATTTCCTCCTATACAGATGGATGTGTTTTTTAAGTCTAAATCAAACACTGTTTGTGCTAGCTCCTTGAAACTTGACAAAATAAAGTAGTTCTAAGTTCTGTCTTTGTGGTTTGTTTCCTCTTGAAATAGGCACAAGCAAAGACTGCGTAAAACACATTCATTGGAAGGTGTGCCAAGCTTCCAAAAAACTACTGGTTTTCTGAATACTCGGCAAATTTTTTTCATCCTACCTTGATGATCTCTGTGGTAATGATCAGTTCACTAAGTCCACTTAGCTGCCCTATATTCACTCTTCTAGGATGAAGCGTTCGTTACCAGTAACAGTTTGAATTTTTAGGTTTCACTCTATTTCCTCCTATACAGATAGATGTCTTTTTTAAGTCTAAATCAAACACGGTTTGTGCTAGCTCCTTGAAACGTGACAAAATAAAGTAGTTCTAAGTTCTGTCTTTGTGGTTTGTTTCCTCTTGAAATAGCCACAAGGAAAGACTGCGTAAAACACATTCATTTCAAAGGTGTGCCAAGCTTCCAAAAAAACTACTGGTTTTTGTGAATAATCAGCAAATTTTTTTTCATCCGACCTTAATGATCTCTGTGGTAATGATCACTTCACTAAGTCCATTTAGCTGTCCAATATTCACTCTTCTACGATGAAGTGTTCGTTACCAGTAACAGTTTGAGATTTTAGGTTTCACTCTATTTCCTCCTATATAGATAGATGTGTTTGGAAGTCTAAATCAAACACGGGTTGGGCTAGCTCCTTAAAACTTGACAAAATAAAGTAGTTCTAAGTTCTGTCTTTGTGGTTTGTTTCCTCTTGAAATAGGCACAAGCAAAGACTGCGTAAAACACATTCATTGGAAGGTGTGCCAATCTTCCAAAAAACTACTGGTTTTCTGAATACTCGGCAAATTTTTTTTCATCCGACCTTGATGATCTCTGTGGTAATGATCACTTCACTAAGTCCACTTAGCTGCCCAATTTTCACTCTTCTACGATGAAGCGTTCGTTACCAGTAACAGTTTGAATTTTTAGGTTTCACTCTATTTCCTCCTATACAGATAGATGTCTTTTTTAAGTCTAAATCAAACACGGTTTGTGCTAGCTCCTTGAAATTTGACAAAATAAAGTAGTTCTAAGTTCTGTCTTTGTGGTTTGTTTCCTCTTGAAATAGCCACAAGCAAAGACTGCGTAAAACCCATTCATTGGGAAGGTGTTCCAAGCTCCAAAATACTACTGGTTTTCTGAATACTCGGCAAATTTTTTTTCATCCGACCTTGATGATCTCTGTGGTAATGATCACTTCACTAAGTCCACTTAGCTGCCCAATTTTCACTCTTCTACGATGAAGCGTTCGTTACCAGTAACAGTTTGAATTTTTAGGTTTCAGTCTATTTCTCCTATAGAGATAGATGTGTTTTTTTGTCTAAATCAAACACGGTTTGTGCTAGCTCCTTAAATCTTGACAAAATAAAGTAGTTCTAAGTTCTGTCTTTGTGGTTTGTTTCCTCTTGAAATAGCCACAAGCAAAGACTGCGTAAAACCCATTCATTGGAAAGGTGTTCCAAGCTCCAAAATACTACTGGTTTTCTGAATACTCGGCAAATTTTTTTTCATCCGACCTTGATGATCATTGTGGTAATGATCAGTTCACTAAGTCCACTTAGCTGCCCAATTTTCACTCTTCTACGATGAAGCGTTCGTTACCAGTAACAGTTTGAATTTTTAGGTTTCACTCTATTTCCTCCTATACAGATAGATGTGTTTTTTAAGTCTAAATCAAACACGGTTTGTGCTAGCTCCTTGAAACTTGACAAAATAAAGTAGTTCTAAGTTCTGTCTTTGTGGTTTGTTTCCTCTTGAAATAGGCACAAGCAAAGACTGCGTAAAACACATTCATTGGAAGGTGTGCCAAGCTTCCAAAAAACTACTGGTTTTCTGAATACTCGGCAAATTTTTTTTCATCCGACCTTGATGATCTCTGTGGTAATGATCACTTCACTAAGTCCACTTAGCTGCCCAATATTCACTCTTCTAGGATGAAGTGTTCGTTACCAGTAACAGTTTGAGTTTTTAGGTTTCACTCTATTTCCTCCTATATAGATAGATGTGTTTGGAAGTCTAAATCAAACACGGTTTGTGCTAGCTCCTTGAAACTTGACAAAATAAAGTAGTTCTAAGTTCTGTCTTTGTGGCTTGTTTCCTCTTGAAATAGCCACAAGCAAAGACTGCGTAAAACACATTAATTGGAAACCTGTACCAAGCTTCCGAAATACTACTGCTTTTCTGAATACTCGGCAAATTTTTTTTCATCCGACCTTGATGATCTCTGTGGTAATGATCAGTTCACTAAGTCCACTTAGTGGCCCAATATTCACTCTTCTAGGATGAAGTGTTCGTTACCAGTAACAGTTTGAATTTTTAGGTTTCACTCTATTTCCTCCTATACAGATAGATGTGTTTTTTAAGTCTAAATCAAACACGGTTTGTGCTAGCTCCTAGAAACTTGACAAAATAAAGTAGTTCTAAGTTCTGTCTTTGTGGTTTGTTTCCTCTTGATATAGCCACAAAGAAAGACTGCGTAAAACACCTTCATTGGAAAGGTGTGCCAAGCTTCCAAAAAACTACTGGTTTTCTGAATACTCGGCAAATTTTTTTTCATCCGACCTTGATGATCTCTGTGGTAATGATCACTTCACTAAGTCCACTTAGCTGCCCAATTTTCACTCTTCTAGGATGAAGCGATCGTTACCAGTAACAGTTTGAATTTTTAGGTTGAACTCTATTTCCTCCTATACAGATAGATGTATTTTTAAGTCTAAATCAAACACGGTTTGTGCTAGCTCCTTGAAACTTGACAAAATAAAGTAGTACTAAGTTCTGTCTTTGTGGTTTGTTTCCTCTTGAAATAGCCACAAGCAAAGACTGCGTAAAACACCTTCAATGGAAAGGTGTTCCAAGCTTCCAAAATACTACTGGTTTTCTGAATACTCGGCAAATTTTTTTTCATCCGACCTTGATGATCTCTGTGGTAATGATCAGTTCACTAAGTCCACTTAGCTGCCCAATTTTCACTCTTCTAGGATGAAGCGTTCGTTACCAGTAACAGTTTGAGTTTTTAGGTTTCACTCTATTTCCTCCTATATAAATAGATGTGTTTGGAAGTCTAAATCAAACACGGTTTGTGCTAGCTCCTTGAAACTTGACAAAATAAAGTAGTTCTAAGTTCTGTCTTTGTGGTTTGTTTCCTCTTGAAATAGGCACAAGCAAAGACTGCGTAAAACCCATTCATTGGAAGGTGTGCCAAGCTTCCAAAAAAACTACTGGTTTTCTGAATACTCGGCAAATTTTTTTCATCCTACCTTGATGATCTCTGTGGTAATGATCAGTTCACTAAGTCTACTTAGCTGCCCAATTTTCACTCTTCTAGGATGAAGCGTTCGTTACCAGTAACAGTTTGAGTTTTTAGGTTTCACTCTATTTCCTCCTATATAAATAGATGTGTTTGGAAGCCTAAATCAAACACGGTTTGTGCTCGCTCCTTGAAAGTTGACAAAATAAAGTAGTTCTAAGTTGTGTCTTTGTGGTTTGTTTCCTCTTGAAATAGGCACAAGCAAAGACTGCGTAAAACACATTCATTGGAAGGTGTGCCAAGCTTCCAAAAAACTACTGGTTTTCTGAATACTCGGCAAATTTTTTTTCATCCTACCTTGATGAACTCTGTGTTAATGATCACTTCACTAAGTCCATTTAGCTGCCCAATTTTCACTCTTCTAGGATGAAGCGTTCGTTACCAGTAACAGTTTGAATTTTTAGGTTTCACTCTATTTCCTCCTATACAGATAGATGTGTTTTTTAAGTCTAAATCAAACACGGTTTGTGCTAGCTCCTTGAAACATACAAAATAAAGTAGTTCTAAGTTCTGTCTTTGTGCTTTATTTCCTCTTGAAATAGCCACACGCAAAGACTGCGTAAAACCCATTCATTGGAAAGGTGTTCCAAGCTTCCAAAATACTACTGGTTTTCTGAATACTCGGCAAATTTTTTTTCATCCGACCTTGATGATCTCTGTGGTAATGATCACTTCACTAAGTCCACTTAGCTGCCCAATTTTCACTCTTCTAGGATGAAGCGTTCGTTACCAGTAACAGTTTGAATTTTTAGGTTTCACTCTATTTCCTCCTATACAGATAGATGTCTTTTTTAAGTCTAAATCAAACACGGTTTGTGCTAGCTCCTTGAAACTTGACAAAATAAAGTAGTTCTAAGTTCTGTCTTTGTGGTTTTTTTCGTCTTGATATAGACACAAGGAAAGACTGCGTAAAACACCTTCATTGGAAAGGTGTGCCAAGCTTCCAAAAAACTACTGGTTTTCTGAATACTCGGCAAATTTTTTTTCATCCGACCTTGATGATCTCTGTGGTAATGATCACTTCACTAAGTCCACTTAGCTGCCCAATTTTCACTCTTCTAGGATGAAGCGATCGTTACCAGTAACAGTTTGAATTTTTAGGTTTCACTCTATTTCCTCCTATACAGATAGATGTATTTTTAAGTCTAAATCAAACACGGTTTGTGCTAGATCCTTGAAACTTGACAAAGTAAAGTAGTTCTAAGTTCTGTCTTTGTGGTTTGTTTCCTCTTGAAATAGCCACAAGCAAAGACTGCGTAAAACACCTTCATTGGAAAGGTGTTCCAAGCTTCCAAAATACTACTGGTTTTCTGAATACTCGGCAAATTTTTTTTCATCCGACCTTGATGATCTCTGTGGTAATGATCAGTTCACTAAGTCCACTTAGCTGCCCAATTTTCACTTTTCTAGGATGAAGCGTTCGTTACCAGTAACAGTTTGAGTTTTTAGGTTTCACTCTATTTCCTCCTATGTAAATAGATGTGTTTGGAAGTCTAAATCAAACACGGTTTGTGCTAGCTCCTTGAAACTTGACAAAATAAAGTAGTTCTAAGTTCTGTCTTTGTGGTTTGTTTCCTCTTGAAATAGGCACAAGCAAAGACTGCGTAAAACACATTCATTGGAAGGTGTGCCAAGCTTCCAAAAAACTACTGGTTTTCTGAATACTCGGCAAATTTTTTTTCATCCTACCTTGATGATCTCTGTGGTAATGATCAGTTCACCAAGTCCACTTAGCTGCCCAATTTTCACTCTTCTAGGATGAAGCGTTCGTTACCAGTAACAGTTTGAATTTTTAGGTTTCACTCTATTTCCTCCTATACAGATAGATGTGTTTTTTAAGTCTAAATCAAACACGGTTTGTGCTAGCTCCTTGAAACATGACAAAATAAAGTAGTTCTAAGTTCTGTCTTTGTGGTTTGTTTCCTCTTGAAATAGCCACAAGCAATGACTGCGTAAAAACCATTCATTGGAAAGGTGTTCCAAGCTTCCAAAATACTACTGGTTTTCTGAATACTCGGCAAATTTTTTTTCATCCGACCTTGATGATCTCTGTGGTAATGATCAGTTCACTAAGTCCACTTAGCTGCCCAATTTTCACTCTTCTAGGATGAAGCGTTCGTTACCAGTAACAGTTTGAGTTTTTAGGTTTCACTCAATTTCCTCCAATATAAATAGATGTGTTTGGAAGTCTAAATCAAACACGGTTTGTGCTAGCTCCTTGAAACTTGACAAAATAAAGTAGTTCTAACTTCTGTCTTTGTGGTTTGTTTCCTCTTGAAATAGGCACAAGCAAAGACTGCGTAAAACACATTCATTGGAAGGTGTGCCAAGCTTCCAAAAAACTAATGGTTTTCTGAATACTCGGCAAATTTTTTATCATCCGACCTTGATGATCTCTGTGGTAATGATCAGTTCACTAAGTCCACTTAGCTGCCCAATTTTCACTCTTCTAGGATGAAGCGTTCGTTACCAGTAACAGTTTGAATTTTTAGGTTTCACTCTATTTCCTCCTATACAGATAGATGACTTTTTTAAGTCTAAATCAAACCCGGTTTGTGCTAGCTCCTTGAAACTTGACAAAATAAAGTAGTTCTAAGTTCTGTCTTTGTGGTTTTTTTCCTCTTGATATAGACACAAGGAAAGACTGCGTAAAACACCTTCATTGGAAAGGTGTGCCAAGCTTCCAAAAACTACTGGTTTTCTGAATACTCGGCAAATTTTTTTTCATCCGAACTTGATGATCTCTGTGGTAATGATCACTTCACTAAGTCCACTTAGCTGCCCAATTTTCACTCTTCTAGGATGAAGCGTTCGTTACCAGTAACAGTTTGAATTTTTAGGTTTAACTCTATTTCCTCCTATACAGATAGATGTCTTTTTTAAGTCTAAATCAAACACGGTTTGTGCTAGCTCCTTGAAACTTGACAAATAAAGTAGTTCAAAGTTCTGTCTTTGTGGTTTGTTTCCTCTTGAAATAGCCACAAGGAAAGACTGCGTAAAACACATTCATTTCAAAGGTGTGCCAAGCTTCCAAAAAACTACTGGTTTTGTGAATACTCAGCAAATGTTTTTTCATCCGAACTTGATGATCTCTGTGGTAATGATCACTTCACTAAGTCCATTTAGCTGTCCAATATTCACTCTTCTAGGTTGAAGTGTTCGTTACCAGTAACAGTTTGAGTTTTTAGGTTTCACTCTATTTCCTCCTATATAGATAGATGTGTTTGGAAGTCTAAATCAAACACGGGTTGTGCTAGCTCCTTAAAACTTGACAAAATAAAGTAGTTCTAAGTTCTGTCTTTGTGGTTTGTTTCCTCTTGAAATAGGCACAAGCAAAGACTGCGTAAAACACATTCATTGGAAGGTGTGCCAAGCTTCCAAAAAACTACTGGTTTTCTGAATACTCGGCAAATTTTTTTTCATCCGACCTTGATGATCTCTGTGGTAATGATCACTTCACTAAGTCCACTTAGCTGCCCAATTTTCACTCTTCTAGGATGAAGCGTTCGTTACCAGTAACAGTTTGAATTTTTAGGTTTCACTCTATTTCCTCCTATACAGATAGATGTGTTTTTTATGTCTAAATCAAACACGGTTTGTGCTAGCTCCTTAAATCTTGACAAAATAAAGTAGTTCTAAGTTCTGTCTTTGTGGTTTGTTTCCTCTTGAAATAGCCACAAGCAAAGACTGCGTAAAACCCATTCATTGGAAAGGTGTTCCAAGCTCCAAAATACTACTGGTTTTCTGAATACTCGGCAAATTTTTTTTCATCCGACCTTGATGATCATTGTGGTAATGATCAGTTCACTAAGTCCACTTAGCTGCCCAATTTTCACTCTTCTACGATGAAGCGTTCGTTACCAGTAACAGTTTGAATTTTTAGGTTTCACTCTATTTCCTCCTATACAGATAGATGTGTTTTTTAAGTCTAAATCAAACACGGTTTGTGCTAGCTCCTTGAAACTTGACAAAATAAAGTAGTTCTAAGTTCTGTCTTTGTGGTTTGTTTCCTCTTGAAATAGGCACAAGCAAAGACTGCGTAAAACACATTCATTGGAAGGTGTGCCAATCTTCCAAAAAACTACTGGTTTTCTGAATACTCGGCAAATTTTTTTTCATCCGACCTTGATGATCTCTGTGGTAATGATCACTTCACTAAGTCCACTTAGCTGCCCAATTTTCACTCTTCTACGATGAAGCGTTCGTTACCAGTAACAGTTTGAATTTTTAGGTTTCACTCTATTTCCTCCTATACAGATAGATGTGTTTTTTAAGTCTAAATCAAACACGGTTTGTGCTAGCTCCTTGAAACTTGACAAAATAAAGTAGTTCTAAGTTCTGTCTTTGTGGTTTGTTTCCTCTTGAAATAGCCACAAGCAAAGACTGCGTAAAACCCATTCATTGAAAAGGTGTTCCAAGCTCCAAAATACTACTGGTTTTCTGAATACTCGGCAAATTTTTTTTCATCCGAACTTGATGATCTCTGTGGTAATGATCACTTCACTAAGTCCACTTAGCTGCCCAATTTTCACTCTTCTAGGATGAAGCGTTCATTACCAGTAACAGTTTGAATTTTTAGGTTTCAGTCTATTTCCTCCTATACAGATAGATGTGTTTTTTAAGTATAAATCAAACACAGTTTGTGCTAGCTCTTTGAAAGTTGACAAAATAAAGTAGTTCTAAGTTCTGTCTTTGTCGTTTGTTTCCTCTTGAAATAGGCACAACCAAAGACTGCGTAAAACACATTCATTGGAAGGTGTGCCAAGCTTCCAAAAAACTACTGGTTTTCTGAATACTCGGCAAATTTTTTTTCATCCGACCTTGATGATCTCTGTGGTAATGATCACTTCACTAAGTCCATTTAGCTGCCCAATTTTCACTCTTCTAGGATGAAGCGTTCGTTAGCAGTAACAGTTTGAATTTTTAGGTTTCACTCTATTTCCTCCTATACAGATAGATGTGTTTTTTAAGTCTAAATCAAACACGGTTTGTGCTAGCTCCTTGAAACTTGACAAAATAAAGTAGTTCTAAGTTCTGTCTTTGTGGTTTTTTTCCTCTTGAATTAGCCACAAGCAAAGACTCCGTAAAACCCATTCATTGGAAAGGTGTTCCAAGCTTCCAAAATACTACTGGTTTTCTGAATACTCGGCAAATTTTTTTTCATCCGACCTTGATGATCTCTGTGATAATGATCAGTTCACTAAGTCCACTTAGCTGCCCAATTTTCACTCTTCTAGGATGAAGCGTTCGTTACCAGTAACAGTTTGAATTTTTAGGTTTCACTCTATTTCCTCCTATACAGATAGATGTCTTTTTTAAGTCTAAATCAAACACGGTTTGTGCTAGCTCCTTGAAACTTGACAAAATAAAGTAGTTCTAAGTTCTGTCTTTGTGGTTTGTTTCCTCTTCAAATAGGCACAAGCAAAGACTGCGTAAAACACATTCATTAGATGGTGTTCCAAGCTTCCAAAAAACTACTGGTTTTCTGAATACTCGGCAAATTTTTTTTCATCCTACCTTGATGATCTCTGTGGTAATGATCACTTCACTAAGTCCATTTAGCTGCCCAATTTTCACTCTTCTAGGATGAAGCGTTCGTTACCAGTAACAGTTTGAATTTTTAGGTTTCACTCTATTTCCTCCTATACAGATAGATGTGTTTTTTAAGTCTAAATCAAACACGGTTTGTGCTAGCTCCTTGAAACTTGACAAAATAAAGTAGTTCTAAGTTCTGTCTTTGTGGTTTGTTTCCTCTTGAAATAGCCACAAGCAAAGACTGCGTAAAACCCATTCATTGGAAAGGTGTTCCAAGCTTCCAAAATACTACTGGTTTTCTGAATACTCGGCAAATTTTTTTTCATCCCACCTTGATGATCTCTGTGGTAATGATCAGTTCACTAAGTCCACTTAGCTGCCCAATTTTCACTCTTCTAGGATGAAGCGATCGTTACCAGTAACAGTTTGAATTTTTAGGTTTCACTCTATTTCCTCCTGTACAGATAGATGTATTTTTAAGTCTAAATCAAACACGGTTTGTGCTAGCTCCTTGAAACTTGACAAAATAAAGTAGTTCTAAGTTCTGTCTTTGTGGTTTGTTTCCTCTTGAAATAGCCACAAGCAAAGACTGCGTAAAACACCTTCATTGGAAAGGTGTTCCAAGCTTAAAAAATACTACTGGTTTTCTGAATACTCGGCAAATTTTTTTTCATCCGACCTTGATGATCTCTGTGGTAATGATCAGTTCACTAAGTCCACTTAGCTGCCCAATTTTCACTCTTCTAGGATTAAGCGTTCGTTACCAGTAACAGTTTGAGTTTTTAGGTTTCACTCTATTTCCTCCTATATAAATAGATGTGTTTGGAAGTCTAAATCAAACACGGTTTGTGCTAGCTCCTTGAAACTTGACAAAATAAAGTAGTTCTAAGTTCTGTCTTTGTGGTTTGTTTCCTCTTCAAATAGGCACAAGCAAACTGCGTAAAACACATTCATTGGATGGTGTGCCAAGCTTCCAAAAAACTACTGGTTTTCTGAATACTCGGCAAATTTTTTTTCATCCTACCTTGATGATCTCTGTGGTAATGATCACTTCACTAAGTCCATTTAGCTGCCCAATTTTCACTCTTCTAGGATGATGCATTCGTTACCAGTAACAGTTTGAATTTTTAGGTTTCACTCTATTTCCTCCTATACAGATAGATGTCTTTTTTAAGTCTAAATCAAACACGGTTTGTGCTAGCTCCTTGAAACTTGACAAAATAAAGTAGTTCTAAGTTCTGTCTTTGTGGTTGGTTTCCTCTTGAAATAGCCACAAGCAAAGACTGCGTAAAACCCATTCATTGGAAAGGTGTTCCAAGCTTCCAAAATACTACTGGTTTTCTGAATACTCGGCAAATTTTTTTTCATCCGACCTTGATGATCTCTGTGGTAATGATCAGTTCACTAAGTCCACTTAGATGCCCAATTTTCAGTCTTCTAGGATGAAGCGATCGTTACCAGTAACAGTTTGAATTTTTAGGTTTCACTCTATTTCCTCCTATACAGATAGATGTGTTTTTAAGTCTAAATCAAACACGGTTTGTGCTAGCTCCTTGAAACTTGACAAAATAAAGTAGTTCTAAGTTCTGTCTTTGTGGTTTGTTTCCTCTTGAAATAGCCACAAGCAAAGACTGCGTAAAACACCTTCATTGGAAAGGTGTTCCAAACTTAAAAAATACTACTGGTTTTCTGAATACTCGGCAAATTTTTTTTCATCCGACCTTGATGATCTCTGTGGTAATGATCAGTTCACTAAGTCCACTTAGCTGCCCAATTTTCACTCTTCTAGGATTAAGCGTTCGTTACCAGTAACAGTTTGAGTTTTTAGGTTTCACTCTATTTCCTCCTATATAAATAGATGTGTTTGGAAGTCTAAATCAAACACGGTTTGTGCTAGCTCCTTGAAACTTGACAAAATAAAGTAGTTCTAAGTTCTGTCTTTGTGGTTTGTTTCCTCTTGAAATAGGCACAAGCAAAGACTGCGTAAAACACATTCATTGGAAGGTGTGCCAAGCTTCCAAAAAACTACTGGTTTTCTGAATACTCGGCAAATTTTTTTCATCCTACCTTGATGATCTCTGTGGTAATGATCACTTCACTAAGTCCACTTAGCTGCCCAATTTTCACTCTTCTAGCATGAAGCGTTCGTTACCAGTAACAGTTTGAATTTTTAGGTTTCAATCTATTTCCTCCTATACAGATAGATGTCTTTTTTAAGTCTAAATCAAACACGGTTTGTGCTAGCTCCTTGAAACTTGACAAAATAAAGTAGTTCTAAGTTCTGTCTTTGTGGTTTGTTTCCTCTTGAAATAGCCACAAGCAAAGACTGCGTAAAACCCATTCATTGGAAAGGTGTTCCAAGCTTCCAAAATACTACTGGTTTTCTGAATACTCGGCAAATTTTTTTTCATCCGACCTTGATGATCTCTGTGCTAATGATCAGTTCACTAAGTCCACTTAGCTGCCCAATTTTCACTCTTCTAGGATGAAGCGTTCGTTACCAGTAACAGTTTGAGTTTTTAGGTTTCACTCTATTTCCTCCTATATAGATAGATGTGTTTGGAAGTCTAAATCAAACACGGTTTGTGCTAGCTCCTTGAAACTTGACAAAATAAAGTAGTTCTAAGTTCTGTCTTTGTGGTTTGTTTCCTCTTCAAATACACACAAGCAAAGACTGCGTAAAACACATTCATTGGATGGTGTGCCAAGCTTCCAAAAAACTACTGGTTTTCTGAATACTCGGCAAATTTTTTTTCATCCTACCTTGATGATCTCTGTGGTAATGATCACTTCACTAAGTCCATTTAGCTGCCCAATTTTCACTCTTCTAGGATGAAGCGTTCGTTACCAGTAACAGTTTGAATTTTTAGGTTTCACTCTATTTCCTGCTATACAGATAGATGTGTTTTTTAAGTCTAAATCAAACACGGTTTTTGCTAGCTCCTTGAAACTTGACAAAATAAAGTAGTTCTAAGTTCTGTCTTTGTGGTTTGTTTCCTCTTGAAATAGCCACAAGCAAAGACTGCGTAAAACACCTTCATTGGAAAGGTGTTCCAAGCTTCCAAAATACTACTGGTTTTCTGAATACTCGGCAAATTTTTTTTCATCCGACCTTGATGATCTCTGTGGTAATGATCAGTTCACTAAGTCCACTTAGCTGCCCAATTTTCACTCTTCTAGGATGAAGCGTTCGTTACCAGTAACAGTTTGAGTTTTTAGGTTTCACTCTATTTCCTCCTATATAAATAGATGTGTTTGGAAGTCTAAATCAAACATGGTTTGTGCTAGATCCTTGAAACTTGACAAAATAAAGTAGTTCTAAGTTCTGTCTTTGTGGTTTGTTTCCTCTTGAAATAGGCACAAGCAAAGACTGCGTAAAACACATTCATTGGAAGGTGTGCCAAGCTTCCAAAAAACTACTGGTTTTCTGAATACTCGGCAAATTTTTTTTCATCCTACCTTGATGATCTCTGTGGTAATGATCACTTCACTAAGTCCACTTAGCTGCCCAATTTTCACTCTTCTAGGATGAAGCGTTCGTTACCAGTAACAGTTTGAATTTTTAGGTTTCACTCTATTTCCTCCTATACAGATAGATGTGTTTTTTAAGTCTAAATCAAACACGGTTTGTGCTAGCTCCTTGAAACTTGACAAAATAAAGTAGTTCTAAGTTCTGTCTTTGTGGTTTGTTTCCTCTTGAAATAGCCACAAGCAAAGACTGCGTAAAACCCATTCATTTGAAAAGTGTTCCAAGCTTCCAAAATACTACTGGTTTTCTGAATACTCGGCAAATTTTTTTTTCATCCGACCTTGATGATCTCTGTGGTAATGATCAGTTCACTAAGTCCACTTAGCTGCCCAATTTTCACTCTTCTAGGATGAAGCGTTCATTACCAGTAACAGTTTGAATTTTTAGGTTTCACTCTATTTCCTCCTATACAGTTAGATGTCTTTTTTAAGTCTAAGTCAAACACGGTTTGTGCTAGCTCTTGAAACTTGACAAAATAAAGTAGTTCTAAGTTCTGTCTTTGTGGTTTGTTTCCTCTTGATATAGCCACAAGGAAAGACTGCGTAAAACACCTTCATTGGAAAGGTGTGCCAAGCTTCCAAAAAACTACTGGTTTTCTGAATACACGGCAAATTTTTTTTCATCCGACCTTGATGATTTCTGTGGTAATGATCACTTCAATAAGTCCACTTAGCTGCCCAATTTTCACTCTTCTAGGATGAAGCGATCGTTACCAGTAACAGTCTGAATTTTTAGGTTTCACTCTATTTCCTCCTATACAGATAGATGTGTTTTTTAAGTCTAAATCAAACACGGTTTGTGCTAGCTCCTTGAAACTTGACAAAATAAAGTAGTTCTAAGTTCTGTCTTTGTGGTTTGTTTCCTCTTGAAATAGCCACAAGCAAAGACTGCGTAAAACCCATTCATTGAAAAGGTGTTCCAAGCTCCAAAATACTACTGGTTTTCTGAATACTCGGCAAATTTTTTTTCATCCGAACTTGATGATCTCTGTGGTAATGATCACTTCACTAAGTCCACTTAGCTGCCCAATTTTCACTCTTCTAGGATGAAGCGTTCATTACCAGTAACAGTTTGAATTTTTAGGTTTCAGTCTATTTCCTCCTATACAGATAGATGTGTTTTTTAAGTATAAATCAAACACGGTTTGTGCTAGCTCTTTGAAAGTTGACAAAATAAAGTAGTTCTAAGTTCTGTCTTTGTGGTTTGTTTCCTCTTGAAATAGGCACAAGCAAAGACTGCGTAAAACACATTCATTGGAAGGTGTGCCAAGCTTCCAAAAAACTACTGGTTTTCTGAATACTCGGCAAATTTTTTTTCATCCGACCTTGATGATCTCTGTGGTAATGATCACTTCACTAAGTCCATTTAGCTGCCCAATTTTCACTCTTCTAGGATGAAGCGTTCGTTAGCAGTAACAGTTTGAATTTTTAGGTTTCACTCTATTTCCTCCTATACAGATAGATGTGTTTTTTAAGTCTAAATCAAACACGGTTTGTGCTAGCTCCTTGAAACTTGACAAAATAAAGTAGTTCTAAGTTCTGTGTTTGTGGTTTTTTTCCTCTTGAATTAGCCACAAGCAAAGACTCCGTAAAACCCATTCATTGGAAAGGTGTTCCAAGCTTAAAAAATACTACTGGTTTTCTGAATACTCGGCAAATTTTTTTTCATCCGACCTTGATGATCTCTGTGATAATGATCAGTTCACTAAGTCCACTTAGCTGCCCAATTTTCACTCTTCTAGGATGAAGCGTTCGTTACCAGTAACAGTTTGAATTTTTAGGTTTCACTCTATTTCCTCCTATACAGATAGATGTCTTTTTTAAGTCTAAATCAAACACGGTTTGTGCTAGCTCCTTGAAACTTGACAAAATAAAGTAGTTCTAAGTTCTGTCTTTGTGGTTTGTTTCCTCTTCAAATAGGCACAAGCGAAGACTGCGTAAAACACATTCATTAGATGGTGTGCCAAGCTTCCAAAAAACTACTGGTTTTCTGAATACTCGGCAAATTTTTTTTCATCCTACCTTGATGATCTCTGTGGTAATGATCACTTCACTAAGTCCATTTAGCTGCCCAATTTTCACTCTTCTAGGATGAAGCGTTCGTTACCAGTAACAGTTTGAATTTTTAGGTTTCACTCTATTTCCTCCTATACAGATAGATGTGTTTTTTAAGTCTAAATCAAACACGGTTTGTGCTAGCTCCTTGAAACTTGACAAAATAAAGTAGTTCTAAGTTCTGTCTTTGTGGTTTGTTTCCTCTTGAAATAGCCACAAGCAAAGACTGCGTAAAACCCATTCATTGGAAAGGTGTTCCAAGCTTCCAAAATACTACTGGTTTTCTGAATACTCGGCAAATTTTTTTTCATCCCACCTTGATGATCTCTGTGGTAATGATCAGTTCACTAAGTCCACTTAGCTGCCCAATTTTCACTCTTCTAGGATGAAGCGATCGTTACCAGTAACAGTTTGAATTTTTAGGTTTCACTCTATTTCCTCCTGTACAGATAGATGTATTTTTAAGTCTAAATCAAACACGGTTTGTGCTAGCTCCTTGAAACTTGACAAAATAAAGTAGTTCTAAGTTCTGTCTTTGTGGTTTGTTTCCTCTTGAAATAGCCACAAGCAAAGACTGCGTAAAACACCTTCATTGGAAAGGTGTTCCAAGCTTAAAAAATACTACTGGTTTTCTGAATACTCGGCAAATTTTTTTTCATCCGACCTTGATGATCTCTGTGGTAATGATCAGTTCACTAAGTCCACTTAGCTGCCCAATTTTCACTCTTCTAGGATTAAGCGTTCGTTACCAGTAACAGTTTGAGTTTTTAGGTTTCACTCTATTTCCTCCTATATAAATAGATGTGTTTGGAAGTCTAAATCAAACACGGTTTGTGCTAGCTCCTTGAAACTTGACAAAATAAAGTAGTTCTAAGTTCTGTCTTTGTGGTTTGTTTCCTCTTCAAATAGGCACAAGCAAACTGCGTAAAACACATTCATTGGATGGTGTGCCAAGCTTCCAAAAAACTACTGGTTTTCTGAATACTCGGCAAATTTTTTTTCATCCTACCTTGATGATCTCTGTGGTAATGATCACTTCACTAAGTCCATTTAGCTGCCCAATTTTCACTCTTCTAGGATGATGCGTTCGTTACCAGTAACAGTTTGAATTTTTAGGTTTCACTCTATTTCCTCCTATACAGATAGATGTCTTTTTTAAGTCTAAATCAAACACGGTTTGTGCTAGCTCCTTGAAACTTGACAAAATAAAGTAGTTCTAAGTTCTGTCTTTGTGGTTTGTTTCCTCTTGAAATAGCCACAAGCAAAGACTGCGTAAAACCCATTCATTGGAAAGGTGTTCCAAGCTTCCAAAATACTACTGGTTTTCTGAATACTCGGCAAATTTTTTTTCATCCGACCTTGATGATCTCTGTGGTAATGATCAGTTCACTAAGTCCACTTAGCTGCCCAATTTTCAGTCTTCTAGGATGAAGCGATCGTTACCAGTAACAGTTTGAATTTTTAGGTTTCACTCTATTTCCTCCTATACAGATAGATGTGTTTTTAAGTCTAAATCAAACACGGTTTGTGCTAGCTCCTTGAAACTTGACAAAATAAAGTAGTTCTAAGTTCTGTCTTTGTGGTTTGTTTCCTCTTGAAATAGCCACAAGCAAAGACTGCGTAAAGCACCTTCATTGGAAAGGTGTTCCAAGCTTAAAAAATACTACTGGTTTTCTGAATACTCGGCAAATTTTTTTTCATCCGACCTTGATGATCTCTGTGGTAATGATCAGTTCACTAAGTCCACTTAGCTGCCCAATTTTCACTCTTCTAGGATTAAGCGTTCGTTACCAGTAACAGTTTGAGTTTTTAGGTTTCACTCTATTTCCTCCTATATAAATAGATGTGTTTGGAAGTCTAAATCAAACACGGTTTGTGCTAGCTCCTTGAAACTTGACAAAATAAAGTAGTTCTAAGTTCTGTCTTTGTGGTTTGTTTCCTCTTCAAATAGGCACAAGCAAACTGCGTAAAACACATTCATTGGATGGTGTGCCAAGCTTCCAAAAAACTACTGGTTTTCTGAATACTCGGCAAATTTTTTTTCATCCTACCTTGATGATCTCTGTGGTAATGATCACTTCACTAAGTCCATTTAGCTGCCCAATTTTCACTCTTCTAGGATGATGCGTTCGTTACCAGTAACAGTTTGAATTTTTAGGTTTCACTCTATTTCCTCCTATACAGATAGATGTCTTTTTTAAGTCTAAATCAAACACGGTTTGTGCTAGCTCCTTGAAACTTGACAAAATAAAGTAGTTCTAAGTTCTGTCTTTGTGGTTTGTTTCCTCTTGAAATAGCCACAAGCAAAGACTGCGTAAAACCCATTCATTGGAAAGGTGTTCCAAGCTTCCAAAATACTACTGGTTTTCTGAATACTCGGCAAATTTTTTTTCATCCGACCTTGATGATCTCTGTGGTAATGATCAGTTCACTAAGTCCACTTAGCTGCCCAATTTTCAGTCTTCTAGGATGAAGCGATCGTTACCAGTAACAGTTTGAATTTTTAGGTTTCACTCTATTTCCTCCTATACAGATAGATGTGTTTTTAAGTCTAAATCAAACACGGTTTGTGCTAGCTCCTTGAAACTTGACAAAATAAAGTAGTTCTAAGTTCTGTCTTTGTGGTTTGTTTCCTCTTGAAATACCCACAAGCAAAGACTGCGTAAAGCACCTTCATTGGAAAGGTGTTCCAAGCTTAAAAAATACTACTGGTTTTCTGAATACTCGGCAAATTTTTTTTCATCCGACCTTGATGATCTCTGTGGTAATGATCAGTTCACTAAGTCCACTTAGCTGCCCAATTTTCACTCTTCTAGGATTAAGCGTTCGTTACCAGTAACAGTTTGAGTTTTTAGGTTTCACTCTATTTCCTCCTATATAAATAGATGTGTTTGGAAGTCTAAATCAAACACGGTTTGTGCTAGCTCCTTGAAACTTGACAAAATAAAGTAGTTCTAAGTTCTGTCTTTGTGGTTTGTTTCCTCTTGAAATAGGCACAAGCAAAGACTGCGTAAAACACATTCATTGGAAGGTGTGCCAAGCTTCCAAAAAACTATTGGTTTTCTGAATACTCGGCAAATTTTTTTTCATCCTACCTTGATGATCTCTGTGGTAATGATCACTTCACTAAGTCCACTTAGCTGCCCAATTTTCACTCTTCTAGGATGAAGCGTTCGTTACCAGTAACAGTTTGAATTTTTAGGTTTCAATCTATTTCCTCCTATACAGATAGATGTCTTTTTTAAGTCTAAATCAAACACGGTTTGTGCTAGCTCCTTGAAACTTGACAAAATAAAGTAGTTCTAAGTTCTGTCTTTGTGGTTTGTTTCCTCTTGAAATAGCCACAAGCAAAGACTGCGTAAAACCCATTCATTGGAAAGGTGTTCCAAGCTTCCAAATACTACTGGTTTTCTGAATACTCGGCAAATTTTTTTTCATCCGACCTTGATGATCTCTGTGCTAATGATCAGTTCACTAAGTCCACTTAGCTGCCCAATTTTCACTCTTCTAGGATGAAGCGTTCGTTACCAGTAACAGTTTGAGTTTTTAGGTTTCACTCTATTTCCTCCTATATAGATAGATGTGTTTGGAAGTCTAAATCAAACACGGTTTGTGCTAGCTCCTTGAAACTTGACAAAATAAAGTAGTTCTAAGTTCTGTCTTTGTGGTTTGTTTCCTCTTGAAATAGGCACAAGCAAAGACTGCGTAAAACACATTCATTGGAAGGTGTGCCAAGCTTCCAAAAAACTACTGGTTTTCTGAATACTCGGCAAATTTTTTTCATCCTACCTTGATGATCTCTGTGGTAATGATCACTTCACTAAGTCCACTTAGCTGCCCAATTTTCACTCTTCTAGCATGAAGCGTTCGTTACCAGTAACAGTTTGAATTTTTAGGTTTCAATCTATTTCCTCCTATACAGATAGATGTCTTTTTTAAGTCTAAATCAAACACGGTTTGTGCTAGCTCCTTGAA
Organism: Callospermophilus lateralis; assembly: GCF_048772815.1. Classification (NCBI taxonomy): domain Eukaryota; kingdom Metazoa; phylum Chordata; class Mammalia; order Rodentia; family Sciuridae; genus Callospermophilus; species Callospermophilus lateralis. The sequence goes on from NW_027514293.1 coordinate 60,798, forward strand.
ACTTGACAAAATAAAGTAGTTCTAAGTTCTGTCTTTGTGGTTTGTTTCCTCTTGAAATAGCCACAAGCAAAGACTGCGTAAAACCCATTCATTGGAAAGGTGTTCCAAGCTTCCAAAATACTACTGGTTTTCTGAATACTCGGCAAATTTTTTTTCATCCGACCTTGATGATCTCTGTGCTAATGATCAGTTCACTAAGTCCACTTAGCTGCCCAATTTTCACTCTTCTAGGATGAAGCGTTCGTTACCAGTAACAGTTTGAGTTTTTAGGTTTCACTCTATTTCCTCCTATATAGATAGATGTGTTTGGAAGTCTAAATCAAACACGGTTTGTGCTAGCTCCTTGAAACTTGACAAAATAAAGTAGTTCTAAGTTCTGTCTTTGTGGTTTGTTTCCTCTTCAAATACACACAAGCAAAGACTGCGTAAAACACATTCATTGGATGGTGTGCCAAGCTTCCAAAAAACTACTGGTTTTCTGAATACTCGGCAAATTTTTTTTCATCCTACCTTGATGATCTCTGTGGTAATGATCACTTCACTAAGTCCATTTAGCTGCCCAATTTTCACTCTTCTAGGATGAAGCGTTCGTTACCAGTAACAGTTTGAATTTTTAGGTTTCACTCTATTTCCTGCTATACAGATAGATGTGTTTTTTAAGTCTAAATCAAACACGGTTTTTGCTAGCTCCTTGAAACTTGACAAAATAAAGTAGTTCTAAGTTCTGTCTTTGTGGTTTGTTTCCTCTTGAAATAGCCACAAGCAAAGACTGCGTAAAACACCTTCATTGGAAAGGTGTTCCAAGCTTCCAAAATACTACTGGTTTTCTGAATACTCGGCAAATTTTTTTTCATCCGACCTTGATGATCTCTGTGGTAATGATCAGTTCACTAAGTCCACTTAGCTGCCCAATTTTCACTCTTCTAGGATGAAGCGTTCGTTACCAGTAACAGTTTGAGTTTTTAGGTTTCACTCTATTTCCTCCTATATAAATAGATGTGTTTGGAAGTCTAAATCAAACATGGTTTGTGCTAGATCCTTGAAACTTGACAAAATAAAGTAGTTCTAAGTTCTGTCTTTGTGGTTTGTTTCCTCTTGAAATAGGCACAAGCAAAGACTGCGTAAAACACATTCATTGGAAGGTGTGCCAAGCTTCCAAAAAACTACTGGTTTTCTGAATACTCGGCAAATTTTTTTTCATCCTACCTTGATGATCTCTGTGGTAATGATCACTTCACTAAGTCCACTTAGCTGCCCAATTTTCACTCTTCTAGGATGAAGCGTTCGTTACCAGTAACAGTTTGAATTTTTAGGTTTCACTCTATTTCCTCCTATACAGATAGATGTGTTTTTTAAGTCTAAATCAAACACGGTTTGTGCTAGCTCCTTGAAACTTGACAAAATAAAGTAGTTCTAAGTTCTGTCTTTGTGGTTTGTTTCCTCTTGAAATAGCCACAAGCAAAGACTGCGTAAAACCCATTCATTTGAAAAGTGTTCCAAGCTTCCAAAATACTACTGGTTTTCTGAATACTCGGCAAATTTTTTTTCATCCGACCTTGATGATCTCTGTGGTAATGATCAGTTCACTAAGTCCACTTAGCTGCCCAATTTTCACTCTTCTAGGATGAAGCGTTCATTACCAGTAACAGTTTGAATTTTTAGGTTTCACTCTATTTCCTCCTATACAGTTAGATGTCTTTTTTAAGTCTAAGTCAAACACGGTTTGTGCTAGCTCTTGAAACTTGACAAAATAAAGTAGTTCTAAGTTCTGTCTTTGTGGTTTGTTTCCTCTTGATATAGCCACAAGGAAAGACTGCGTAAAACACCTTCATTGGAAAGGTGTGCCAAGCTTCCAAAAAACTACTGGTTTTCTGAATACACGGCAAATTTTTTTTCATCCGACCTTGATGATTTCTGTGGTAATGATCACTTCAATAAGTCCACTTAGCTGCCCAATTTTCACTCTTCTAGGATGAAGCGATCGTTACCAGTAACAGTCTGAATTTTTAGGTTTCACTCTATTTCCTCCTATACAGATAGATGTGTTTTTTAAGTCTAAATCAAACACGGTTTGTGCTAGCTCCTTGAAACTTGACAAAATAAAGTAGTTCTAAGTTCTGTCTTTGTGGTTTGTTTCCTCTTGAAATAGCCACAAGCAAAGACTGCGTAAAACCCATTCATTGAAAAGGTGTTCCAAGCTCCAAAATACTACTGGTTTTCTGAATACTCGGCAAATTTTTTTTCATCCGAACTTGATGATCTCTGTGGTAATGATCACTTCACTAAGTCCACTTAGCTGCCCAATTTTCACTCTTCTAGGATGAAGCGTTCATTACCAGTAACAGTTTGAATTTTTAGGTTTCAGTCTATTTCCTCCTATACAGATAGATGTGTTTTTTAAGTATAAATCAAACACGGTTTGTGCTAGCTCTTTGAAAGTTGACAAAATAAAGTAGTTCTAAGTTCTGTCTTTGTGGTTTGTTTCCTCTTGAAATAGGCACAAGCAAAGACTGCGTAAAACACATTCATTGGAAGGTGTGCCAAGCTTCCAAAAAACTACTGGTTTTCTGAATACTCGGCAAATTTTTTTTCATCCGACCTTGATGATCTCTGTGGTAATGATCACTTCACTAAGTCCATTTAGCTGCCCAATTTTCACTCTTCTAGGATGAAGCGTTCGTTAGCAGTAACAGTTTGAATTTTTAGGTTTCACTCTATTTCCTCCTATACAGATAGATGTGTTTTTTAAGTCTAAATCAAACACGGTTTGTGCTAGCTCCTTGAAACTTGACAAAATAAAGTAGTTCTAAGTTCTGTGTTTGTGGTTTTTTTCCTCTTGAATTAGCCACAAGCAAAGACTCCGTAAAACCCATTCATTGGAAAGGTGTTCCAAGCTTAAAAAATACTACTGGTTTTCTGAATACTCGGCAAATTTTTTTTCATCCGACCTTGATGATCTCTGTGATAATGATCAGTTCACTAAGTCCACTTAGCTGCCCAATTTTCACTCTTCTAGGATGAAGCGTTCGTTACCAGTAACAGTTTGAATTTTTAGGTTTCACTCTATTTCCTCCTATACAGATAGATGTCTTTTTTAAGTCTAAATCAAACACGGTTTGTGCTAGCTCCTTGAAACTTGACAAAATAAAGTAGTTCTAAGTTCTGTCTTTGTGGTTTGTTTCCTCTTCAAATAGGCACAAGCGAAGACTGCGTAAAACACATTCATTAGATGGTGTGCCAAGCTTCCAAAAAACTACTGGTTTTCTGAATACTCGGCAAATTTTTTTTCATCCTACCTTGATGATCTCTGTGGTAATGATCACTTCACTAAGTCCATTTAGCTGCCCAATTTTCACTCTTCTAGGATGAAGCGTTCGTTACCAGTAACAGTTTGAATTTTTAGGTTTCACTCTATTTCCTCCTATACAGATAGATGTGTTTTTTAAGTCTAAATCAAACACGGTTTGTGCTAGCTCCTTGAAACTTGACAAAATAAAGTAGTTCTAAGTTCTGTCTTTGTGGTTTGTTTCCTCTTGAAATAGCCACAAGCAAAGACTGCGTAAAACCCATTCATTGGAAAGGTGTTCCAAGCTTCCAAAATACTACTGGTTTTCTGAATACTCGGCAAATTTTTTTTCATCCCACCTTGATGATCTCTGTGGTAATGATCAGTTCACTAAGTCCACTTAGCTGCCCAATTTTCACTCTTCTAGGATGAAGCGATCGTTACCAGTAACAGTTTGAATTTTTAGGTTTCACTCTATTTCCTCCTGTACAGATAGATGTATTTTTAAGTCTAAATCAAACACGGTTTGTGCTAGCTCCTTGAAACTTGACAAAATAAAGTAGTTCTAAGTTCTGTCTTTGTGGTTTGTTTCCTCTTGAAATAGCCACAAGCAAAGACTGCGTAAAACACCTTCATTGGAAAGGTGTTCCAAGCTTAAAAAATACTACTGGTTTTCTGAATACTCGGCAAATTTTTTTTCATCCGACCTTGATGATCTCTGTGGTAATGATCAGTTCACTAAGTCCACTTAGCTGCCCAATTTTCACTCTTCTAGGATTAAGCGTTCGTTACCAGTAACAGTTTGAGTTTTTAGGTTTCACTCTATTTCCTCCTATATAAATAGATGTGTTTGGAAGTCTAAATCAAACACGGTTTGTGCTAGCTCCTTGAAACTTGACAAAATAAAGTAGTTCTAAGTTCTGTCTTTGTGGTTTGTTTCCTCTTCAAATAGGCACAAGCAAACTGCGTAAAACACATTCATTGGATGGTGTGCCAAGCTTCCAAAAAACTACTGGTTTTCTGAATACTCGGCAAATTTTTTTTCATCCTACCTTGATGATCTCTGTGGTAATGATCACTTCACTAAGTCCATTTAGCTGCCCAATTTTCACTCTTCTAGGATGATGCGTTCGTTACCAGTAACAGTTTGAATTTTTAGGTTTCACTCTATTTCCTCCTATACAGATAGATGTCTTTTTTAAGTCTAAATCAAACACGGTTTGTGCTAGCTCCTTGAAACTTGACAAAATAAAGTAGTTCTAAGTTCTGTCTTTGTGGTTTGTTTCCTCTTGAAATAGCCACAAGCAAAGACTGCGTAAAACCCATTCATTGGAAAGGTGTTCCAAGCTTCCAAAATACTACTGGTTTTCTGAATACTCGGCAAATTTTTTTTCATCCGACCTTGATGATCTCTGTGGTAATGATCAGTTCACTAAGTCCACTTAGCTGCCCAATTTTCAGTCTTCTAGGATGAAGCGATCGTTACCAGTAACAGTTTGAATTTTTAGGTTTCACTCTATTTCCTCCTATACAGATAGATGTGTTTTTAAGTCTAAATCAAACACGGTTTGTGCTAGCTCCTTGAAACTTGACAAAATAAAGTAGTTCTAAGTTCTGTCTTTGTGGTTTGTTTCCTCTTGAAATAGCCACAAGCAAAGACTGCGTAAAGCACCTTCATTGGAAAGGTGTTCCAAGCTTAAAAAATACTACTGGTTTTCTGAATACTCGGCAAATTTTTTTTCATCCGACCTTGATGATCTCTGTGGTAATGATCAGTTCACTAAGTCCACTTAGCTGCCCAATTTTCACTCTTCTAGGATTAAGCGTTCGTTACCAGTAACAGTTTGAGTTTTTAGGTTTCACTCTATTTCCTCCTATATAAATAGATGTGTTTGGAAGTCTAAATCAAACACGGTTTGTGCTAGCTCCTTGAAACTTGACAAAATAAAGTAGTTCTAAGTTCTGTCTTTGTGGTTTGTTTCCTCTTCAAATAGGCACAAGCAAACTGCGTAAAACACATTCATTGGATGGTGTGCCAAGCTTCCAAAAAACTACTGGTTTTCTGAATACTCGGCAAATTTTTTTTCATCCTACCTTGATGATCTCTGTGGTAATGATCACTTCACTAAGTCCATTTAGCTGCCCAATTTTCACTCTTCTAGGATGATGCGTTCGTTACCAGTAACAGTTTGAATTTTTAGGTTTCACTCTATTTCCTCCTATACAGATAGATGTCTTTTTTAAGTCTAAATCAAACACGGTTTGTGCTAGCTCCTTGAAACTTGACAAAATAAAGTAGTTCTAAGTTCTGTCTTTGTGGTTTGTTTCCTCTTGAAATAGCCACAAGCAAAGACTGCGTAAAACCCATTCATTGGAAAGGTGTTCCAAGCTTCCAAAATACTACTGGTTTTCTGAATACTCGGCAAATTTTTTTTCATCCGACCTTGATGATCTCTGTGGTAATGATCAGTTCACTAAGTCCACTTAGCTGCCCAATTTTCAGTCTTCTAGGATGAAGCGATCGTTACCAGTAACAGTTTGAATTTTTAGGTTTCACTCTATTTCCTCCTATACAGATAGATGTGTTTTTAAGTCTAAATCAAACACGGTTTGTGCTAGCTCCTTGAAACTTGACAAAATAAAGTAGTTCTAAGTTCTGTCTTTGTGGTTTGTTTCCTCTTGAAATACCCACAAGCAAAGACTGCGTAAAGCACCTTCATTGGAAAGGTGTTCCAAGCTTAAAAAATACTACTGGTTTTCTGAATACTCGGCAAATTTTTTTTCATCCGACCTTGATGATCTCTGTGGTAATGATCAGTTCACTAAGTCCACTTAGCTGCCCAATTTTCACTCTTCTAGGATTAAGCGTTCGTTACCAGTAACAGTTTGAGTTTTTAGGTTTCACTCTATTTCCTCCTATATAAATAGATGTGTTTGGAAGTCTAAATCAAACACGGTTTGTGCTAGCTCCTTGAAACTTGACAAAATAAAGTAGTTCTAAGTTCTGTCTTTGTGGTTTGTTTCCTCTTGAAATAGGCACAAGCAAAGACTGCGTAAAACACATTCATTGGAAGGTGTGCCAAGCTTCCAAAAAACTATTGGTTTTCTGAATACTCGGCAAATTTTTTTTCATCCTACCTTGATGATCTCTGTGGTAATGATCACTTCACTAAGTCCACTTAGCTGCCCAATTTTCACTCTTCTAGGATGAAGCGTTCGTTACCAGTAACAGTTTGAATTTTTAGGTTTCAATCTATTTCCTCCTATACAGATAGATGTCTTTTTTAAGTCTAAATCAAACACGGTTTGTGCTAGCTCCTTGAAACTTGACAAAATAAAGTAGTTCTAAGTTCTGTCTTTGTGGTTTGTTTCCTCTTGAAATAGCCACAAGCAAAGACTGCGTAAAACCCATTCATTGGAAAGGTGTTCCAAGCTTCCAAATACTACTGGTTTTCTGAATACTCGGCAAATTTTTTTTCATCCGACCTTGATGATCTCTGTGCTAATGATCAGTTCACTAAGTCCACTTAGCTGCCCAATTTTCACTCTTCTAGGATGAAGCGTTCGTTACCAGTAACAGTTTGAGTTTTTAGGTTTCACTCTATTTCCTCCTATATAGATAGATGTGTTTGGAAGTCTAAATCAAACACGGTTTGTGCTAGCTCCTTGAAACTTGACAAAATAAAGTAGTTCTAAGTTCTGTCTTTGTGGTTTGTTTCCTCTTCAAATACACACAAGCAAAGACTGCGTAAAACACATTCATTGGATGGTGTGCCAAGCTTCCAAAAAACTACTGGTTTTCTGAATACTCGGCAAATTTTTTTTCATCCTACCTTGATGATCTCTGTGGTAATGATCACTTCACTAAGTCCATTTAGCTGCCCAATTTTCACTCTTCTAGGATGAAGCGTTCGTTACCAGTAACAGTTTGAATTTTTAGGTTTCACTCTATTTCCTGCTATACAGATAGATGTGTTTTTTAAGTCTAAATCAAACACGGTTTGTGCTAGCTCCTTGAAACTTGACAAAATAAAGTAGTTCTAAGTTCTGTCTTTGTGGTTTGTTTCCTCTTGAAATAGCCACAAGCAAAGACTGCGTAAAACACCTTCATTGGAAAGGTGTTCCAAGCTTCCAAAATACTACTGGTTTTCTGAATACTCGGCAAATTTTTTTTCATCCGACCTTGATGATCTCTGTGGTAATGATCAGTTCACTAAGTCCACTTAGCTGCCCAATTTTCACTCTTCTAGGATGAAGCGTTCGTTACCAGTAACAGTTTGAGTTTTTAGGTTTCACTCTATTTCCTCCTATATAAATAGATGTGTTTGGAAGTCTAAATCAAACACGGTTTGTGCTAGATCCTTGAAACTTGACGAAATAAAGTAGTTCTAAGTTCTGTCTTTGTGGTTTGTTTCCTCTTGAAATAGGCACAAGCAAAGACTGCGTAAAACACATTCATTGGAAGGTGTGCCAAGCTTCCAAAAAACTACTGGTTTTCTGAATACTCGGCAAATTTTTTTTCATCCTACCTTGATGATCTCTGTGGTAATGATCAGTTCACTAAGTCCACTTAGCTGCCCAATTTTCACTCTTCTAGGATGAAGCGTTCGTTACCAGTAACAGTTTGAATTTTTAGGTTTCACTCTATTTCCTCCTATACAGTTAGATGTCTTTTTTAAGTCTAAGTCAAACACGGTTTGTGCTAGCTCTTGAAACTTGACAAAATAAAGTAGTTCTAAGGTCTGTCTTTGTGGTTTGTTTCCTCTTGATATAGCCACAAGGAAAGACTGCGTAAAACACATTCATTGGAAGGTGTGCCAAGCTTCCATAAAACTACTGGTTTTCTGAATACTCGGCAAATTTTTTTTCATCCGACCTTGATGATCTCTGTGGTAATGATCACTTCACTAAGTCCACTTAGGTGCCCAATTTTCACTCTTCTAGGATGAAGCGTTCGTTACCAGTAACAGTTTGAATTTTTAGGTTTCACTCTATTTCCTCCTATACAGATAGATGTGTTTTTTAAGTCTAAATCAAACACGGTTTGTGCTAGCTTCTTGAAACTTGACAAAATAAAGTAGTTCTAAGTTCTGTCTTTGTGGTTTGTTTCCTCTTGAAATAGCCACAAGCAAAGACTGTGTAAAACCCATTCATTGGAAAGGTGTTCCAAGCTCCAAAATACTACTGTTTTTCTGAATACTCGGCAAATTTTTTTTCATCCGACCTTGATGATCTCTGTGGTAATGATCAGTTCACTAAGTCCACTTAGCTGCCCAATTTTCACTCTTCTAGGATGAAGCGTTCGTTACCAGTAACAGTTTGAATTTTTAGGTTTCACTCTATTTCCTCCTATACAGATAGATGTCTTTTTTAAGTCTAAATCAAACACGGTTTGTGCTAGCTCCTTGAAACTTGACAAAATAAAGTAGATCTAAGTTCTGTCTTTGTGGTTTGTTTCCTCTTGAAACAGGCACAAGGAAAGACTGCGTAAAACCCATTCATTGGAAAGGTGTGCCAAGCTTCCAAAAAACTACTGGTTTTCTGAATACTCGGCAAATTTTTTTTCATCCCACCTTGATGATCTCTGTGGTAATGATCAGTTCACTAAGTCCACTTAGCTGCCCAATTTTCACTCTTCTAGGATGAAGTGTTCGTTACCAGTAACAGTTTGAGTTTTTAGGTTTCACTCTATTTCCTCCTATATAAATAGATGTGTTTGGAAGTCTAAATCAAACACGGTTTGTGCTAGCTCCTTGAAACTTGACAAAATAAAGTAGTTCTAAGTTCTGTCTTTGTGGTTTGTTTCCTCTTGAAATAGCCACAAGCATAGACTGCGTAAAACACCTTCATTGGAAAGGTGTTCCAAGCTTCCAAAATACTACTGGTTTTCTGAATACTCGGCAAATTTTTTTTCATCCGACCTTGATGATCTCTGTGGTAATGATCAGTTCAGTAAGTCCACTTAGCTGCCCAATTTTCACTCTTCTAGGATGAAGCGTTCGTTACAAGTAACAGTTTGAGTTTTTAGGTTTCACTCTATTTCCTCCTATACAGATAGATATGTTTTTTAAGTCTAAATCAAACACGGTTTGTGCTAGCTCCTTAAAACTTGACAAAATAAAGTAGTTCTAACTTCTGTCTTTGTGGTTTGTTTCCTCTTGAAATAGGCACAAGCAAAGACTGCGTAAAACACATTCATTGGAAGGTGTGCCAAGCTTCCAAAAAACTACTGGTTTTCTGAATACTCGGCAAATTTTTTTTCATCCGACCTTGATGATCTCTGTGGTAATGATCAGTTCACTAAGTCCACTTAGCTGCCCAATTTTCACTCTTCTAGGATGAAGCGTTCGTTACCAGTAACAGTTTGAATTTTTAGGTTTCACTCTATTTCCTCCTATACAGATAGATACCTTTTTTAAGTCTAAATCAAACACGGTGTGTGCTAGCTCCTTGAAACTTGACAAAATAAATTAGTTCTAAGTTCTGTCTTTGTGGTTTGTTTCCTCTTGAAATAGCCACAAGCAAAGACTGCGTAAAACCCATTCATTGGAAAGGTGTTCCAAACTCCAAAATACTACTGGTTTTCTGAATACTCGGCAAATTTTTTTTCATCCGACCTTGATGATCTCTGTGGTAATGATCAGTTCACTAAGTCCACTTAGCTGCCCAATATTCACTCTTCTAGGATGAAGCGTTCGTTACCAGTAACAGTTTGAGTTTTTAGGTTTCACTCTATTTCCTCCTATATAGATAGATGTGTTTGGAAGTCTAAATCAAACACGGTTTGTTCTAGCTCCTTGAAACTTGACAAAATAAAGTAGTTCTAAGTTCTGTCTTTGTGGTTTGTTTCCTCTTGAAATAGCCACAAGCAAAGACTGCGTAAAACACCTTTAAAGGAAAGGTGTGCCAAGCTTCCAAAATAATACTGGTTTTCTGAATACTCGGAAAATTATTTTTTCATCCGACCTTGATGATTTCTGTGGTAATGGTCAGTTCACTAAGTTTACTTAGCTGCCCAATTTTTACTCTTCTAGGATGAAGCGTTCGTTACCAGTAACAGTTTGAGTTTTTAGGTTTCACTCTATTTCCTCCTATATAGATAAATGTGTTTGGAAGTCTAAATCAAACAGGGTTTGTGCTAGCTCCTTGAAACTTGACAAATAAAGTAGTTCTAAGTTCTGTCTTTGTGGTTTGTTTCCTCTTGAAATAGCCACAAGGAAAGACTGCGTAAAACACATTCATTTCAAAGGTGTGCCAAGCTTCCAGAAAACTACTGGTTTTGTGAATACTCGGCAAAATTTTTCATCCGACCTTGATGATCTCTGTGGTAATGATCACTTCACTAAGTCCATTTAGCTGTCCAATATTCACTCTTCTAGGATGAAGTGTTCGTTACCAGTAACAGTTTGAGTTTTTAGGTTTCACTCTATTTCCTCCTATATAGATAGATGTGTTTGGAAGTCTAAATCAAACACGGGTTGTGCTAGCTCCTTAAAACTTGACAAAATAAAGTAGTTCTAAGTTCTGTCTTTGTGGTTTGTTTCCTCTTGAAATAGGCACAAGCAAAGACTGCATAAAACACATTCATTGGAAGGTGTGCCAAGCTTCCAAAAAACTACTGGTTTTCTGAATACTCGGCAAATTTTTTTTCATCCGACCTTGATGATCTCTGTGGTAATGATCACTTCACTAAGTCCATTTAGCTGCCCATTTTTCACTCTTCTAGGATGAAGCGTTCGTTACCAGTAACAGTTTGAATTTTTAGGTTTCACTCTATTTCCTCCTATACAGATAGATGTCTTTTGTAAGTCTAAATCAAACACGGTTTGTGCTAGCTCCTTGAAACTTGACAAAATAAAGTAGTTCTAAGTTCTGTCTTTGTGGTTTGTTTCCTCTTGATATAGCCACAAGGAAAGACAGCGTAAAACACCTTCATTGGAAAGATGTGCCAAGCTTCCAGAAAACTACTGGTTTTCTGAATACTTGGCAAATTTTTTTTCATTTGACCTTGATGATCTCTATGGTAATGATCACTTCACTAAGTCCATTTAGCTGTCCAATATTCACTCTTCTAGGATGAAGCGTTCGTTACCAGTAACAGTTTGAGTTTTTAGGTTTCACTCTATTTCCTCCTATATAGATAGATGTGTTTGGAAGTCTAAATCAAACACGGGTTGTGCTAGCTCCTTGAAACTTGACAAAATAAAGTAGTTCTAAGTTCTGTCTTTGTGCTTTGTTTCCTCTTGAAATAGGCACAAACAAAGACTGCGTAAAACACATTCATCGGAAGGTGTGCCAAGCTTCCAAAAAACTACTGGTTTTCTGAATACTCGGCAAATTTTTTTTCATCCTACCTTGATGATCTCTGTGGTAATGATCACTTCACTAAGTCCACTTAGCTGCCCAATTTTCACTCCTCTAGGATGAAGCGTTCGTTACCAGTAACAGTTTGAATTTTTAGGTTTCACTCTATTTCCTCCTATACAGATAGATGTCTTTTGTAAGTCTAAATCAAACACGGTTTGTGCTAGATCCTTGAAACTTGACAAAATAATGTAGTTCTAAGTTCTGTCTTTGTGGTTTGTTTCCTCTTGATATAGCCACAAGGAAAGACTGTGTAAAACACCTTCATTGGAAAGGTGTGCCAAGCTTCCAAAAAACTACTGGTTTTCTGAATACTCGGCAAATTTTTTTTCATCCGACATTGATGATCTCTGTGGTAATGATCACTTCACTAAGTCCACTTAGCTGCCCCATTTTCACTCTTCTAGGATGAAGCGTTCGTTACCAGTAACAGTTTGAATTTTTAGGTTTCACTCTATTTCCTCCTATACAGATAGATGTCTTTTTTAAGTCTAAATCAAACACGGTTTGTACTAGCTCCTGGAAACTTGACAACATAAAGTAGTTCTAAGTTCTGTCTTTGTGGTTTGTTTCCTCTTGAAATAGCCACAAGCAAAGACTGCGTAAAACACCTTCATTGGAAAGGTGTTCCAAGCTTCCAAAATACTACTGGTTTTCTGAATACCCGGCAAATTTTTTTTCATCCGACCTTGATGATCTCTGTGGTAATGATCAGTTCAATAAGTCCACTTAGCTGCCGAATTTTCACTCTTCTGGGATGAAGCGTTCGTTACCAGTAACAGTTTGAATTTTTAGGTTTCACTCTATTTCCTCCTATACAGATAGATACCTTTTTCAAGTCTAAATCAAACACGGTTTGTGCTAGCTCCTTGAAACTTGAGAAAATAAAGTAGTTCTAAGTTCTGTCTTTGTGGTTTTTTTCCTCTTGATATAGCCACAAGGAAAGACTGCGTAAAACACCTTCATTGGAAAAGTGTGCCAAGCTTCAAAAAAACTACTGGTTTTCTGAATACTCGGCAAATTTTTTTTCATCCGACCTTGATGATCTCTGTGGTAATGATCAGTTCACTAAGTCCACTTAGCTGCCCAATTTTCACCCTTCTAGGATGAAGCGATCGTTACCAGTAACATTTTGAATTTTTAGGTTTCACTCTATTTCCTCCTATACAGATAGATGTCTTTTTTAAGTCTAAATCAAACACGGTGTGTGCTAGCTCCTTGAAACTTGACAAAATAAAGTAGTTCTAAGTTCTGTCTTTGTGGTTTGTTTCCTCTTAAAATAGCCACAAGGAAAGGCTGCGTAAAACACATTCATTGCAAAGGTGTGCCAAGCTTCCAAAAAACTACTGGTTTTCTGAATACTCGGCAAATTTTTTTTCATCCGACCTTGATGATATCTGTGGTAATGATCACTTCACTAAGTCCACTTAGCTGCCCAATATTCACTCTTCTAGGATGAAGTGTTCTTTACCAGTAACAGTTTGAGTTTTTATCTTTCACTCTATTTCCTCCTATATAGATAGATGTGTTTGGAAGTCTACATCAAACACGGGTTGTGCTAGCTCCTTGAAACTTGACAAAATAACGTAGTTCTAACTTCTGTCTTTGTGGTTTGTTTCCTCTTGAAATAGGCACAAGCAAAGACTGCGTAAAACACATTCATTGGAAGGTGTGCCAAGCTTCCATAAAACTACTGGTTTTCTGAATACTCGGCAAATTTTTTTTCATCCGACCTTGATGATCTCTGTGGTAATGATCACTTCACTAAGTCCACTTAGCTGCCCAATATTCACTCTTCTAGGATGAAGTGTTCGTTACCAGTAACAGTTTGAGATTTTAGGTTTCACTCTATTTCCTCCTATATAAATAGATGTGTTTGGAAGTCTAAATCAAACACGGTTTGTGCTAGGTCCTTGAAACTTGACAAAATAAAGTAGTTCTAAGTTCTGTCTTTGTGGTTTGTTTCCTCTTGAAATAGCCACAAGCATAGACTGCGTAAAACACCTTCATTGGAAAGGTGTTCCAAGGTTCCAAAATACTACTGGTTTTCTGAATACTCGGCAAATTTTTTTTTCATCCGACCTTGATGATCTCTGTGGTAATGATCAGTTCACTAAGTCCACTTAGCTGCCCAATTTTCACTCTTCTAGGATGAAGCGTTCGTTACCAGTAACAGTTTGAATTTTTAGGTTTCACTCTATTTCCTCCTATACAGATAGATGTCTTTTGTAAGTCTAAATCAAACACGGTTTGTGCTAGCTCCTTGAAACTTGACAAAATAATGTAGTTCTAAGTTCTGTCTTTGTGGTTTGTTTCCTCTTGATATAGCCACAAGGAAAGACTGTGTAAAACACCTTCATTGGAAAGGTGTGCCAAGCTTCCAAAAAACTACTGGTTTTCTGAATACTCGGCAAATTTTTTTTCATCCGACCTTGATGATCTCTGTGGTAATGATCACTTCACTAAGTCCACTTAGCTGCCCCATTTTCACTCTTCTAGGATGAAGCGTTCGTTACCAGTAACAGTTTGAATTTTTAGGTTTCACTCTATTTCCTCCTATACAGATAGATGTGTTTTTTAAGTCTAAATCAAACACGGTTTGTGCTAGCTCCTTGAAACTTGACAACATAAAGTAGTTCTAAGTTCTGTCTTTGTGGTTTGTTTCCTCTTGAAATAGCCACAAGCAAAGACTGCGTAAAACCCATTCATTGGAAAGGTGTTCCAAGCTTCCAAAATACTACTGCTTTTCTGAATACTCGGCAAATTTTTTTTCATCCAACCTTGATGATCTCTGTGGTAATGATCAGTTCACTAAGTCCACTTAGCTGCCCAATTTTCACTCTTCTAGGATGAAGCGTTCGTTACCAGTAACAGTTTGAATTTTTAGGTTTCACTCTATTTCCTCCTTTACAGATAGATGTGTTTTTTAAGTCTAAATCAAATACGGTTTGTGCTAGCTCCTTGAAACTTGACAAAATAAAGTAGTTCTAAGTTCTGTCTTTGTGGTTTGTTTCCTCTTGAAATAGCCACAAGGAAAGCCTGCGTAAAACACCTTCATTGGAAACCTGTTCCAAGCTTCCAAAATACTACTGCTTTTTAGAATACTCGGCAAATTTTTTTTCATCCGACCTTGATGATCTCTGTGGTAATGATCAGTTTACTAAGTCCACTTAGCTGCCCAATTTTCACTCTTCTAAAATGACGCGTTCGTTACCAGTAACCGTTTGAGTTTTTAGGTTTCACTCTATTTCCTCCTATATAGATAGATGTGTTTGGAAGTCTAAATCAAACACGGTTTGTGCTAGCTCCTTGAAACTTGACAAAATAAAGTAGTTCTAAGTTCTGTCTTTGTGGTTTGTTTCCTCTTGAAATAGGCACAAGCAAAGACTGCGTAAAACACATTCATTGGAAGGTGTGCCAAGCTTCCAAAAAACTACTGGTTTTCTGAATACTCGGCAAATTTTTTTTCATCCTACCTTGATGATCTCTGTGGTAATGATCACTTCACTAAGTCCACTTAGCTGAACCATTTTCACTCTTCTAGGATAAGCGTTCGTTACCAGTAGCAGTTTGAATTTTTAGGTTTCACTCTATTTCCTCCTATACAGATAGATGTGTTTTTTAAGTCTAAATCAAACACGGTTTGTGCTAGCTCCTTGAAACTTGCCAAAATAAAGTAGTTCTAAGTTCTGTCTTTGTGGTTTGTTTCCTCTTGAAATAGCCACAAGCAAAGACTGCGTAAAACCCATTCATTGGAAAGGTGTTCCAAGCTTCCAAAATACTACTGGTTTTCTGAATACTCGGCAAATTTTTTTTCATCCGACCTTGATGATCTCTGTGGTAATGATCAGTTCACTAAGTCGACTTAGCTGCCCAATTTTCACTCTTCTGGGATGAAGCGTTCGTTACCAGTAACAGTTTGAATTTTTAGGTTTCACGCTATTTCCTCCTATACAGATAGATGTTTTTTTAAGTCTAAATCAAACACGGTTTGTGCTAGCTCCTTGAAACTTGAGAAAATAAAGTAGTTCTAAGTTCTGTCTTTGTGGTTTTCTTCCTCTTGATATAGCCACAAGGAAAGACTGCGTAAAACACCTTCATTGGAAAAGTGTGCCAAGCTTCCAAAAAACTACTGGTTTTCTGAATACTCGGCAAATTTTTTTTCATCCGACCTTGATGATCTCTGTGGTAATGATCACTTCACTAAGTCCACTTAGCTGCCCAATTTTCACCCTTCTAGGATGAAGCGATCGTTACCAGTGACATTTTGAACTTTTAGGTTTCAATCTATTTCCTCCTATACAGATAGATGTCTTTTTTAAGTCTAAATCAAACACGGTGTGTGCTAGCTCCTTGAAACTTGACAAAATAAAGTAGTTCTAAGTTCTGTCTTTGTGGTATGTTTCCTCTTGAAATAGCCACAAGGAAAGGCTGCGTAAAACACATTCATTGCAAAGGTGTGACAAGCTTCCAAAAAACTACTGGTTTTCTGAATACTCGGCAAATTTTTTTTCATCCGACCTTGATGATCTCTGTGGTAATGATCACTTCACTAAGTCCACTTAGCTGCCCAATATTCACTCTTCTAGGATGAAGTGTTCGTTACCAGTAACAGTTTGAGTTTTTAGGTTTCACTCTATTTTCTCCTATATAGATAGATGTGTTTGGAAGTCTAAATCAAACACGGGTTGTGCTAGCTCCTTGAAACTTGACAAAATAACGTAGTTCTAACTTCTGTCTTTGTGGTTTGTTTCCTCTTGAAATAGGCACAAGCAAAGACTGCGTAAAACACATTCGTTGGAAGGTGTGCCAAGCTTCCATAAAACTACTGGTTTTCTGAATACTCGGCAAATTTTTTTTCATCCGACCTTGATGATCTCTGTGGTAATGATCACTTCACTAAGTCCACTTAGGTGCCCAATTTTCACTCTTCTAGGATGAAGCGTTCGTTACCAGTAACAGTTTGAATTTTTAGGTTTCACTCTATTTCCTCCTATACAGATAGATGTGTTTTTTAAGTCTAAATCAAACACGGTTTGTGCTAGCTCCTTGAAACTTGACAAAATAAAGTAGTTCTAAGTTCTGTCTTTGTGGTTTGTTTCCTCTTGAAATAGCCACAAGCAAAGACTGTGTAAAACCCATTCATTGGAAAGGTGTTCCAAGCTCCAAAATACTACTGGTTTTCTGAATACTCGGCAAATTTTTTTTCATCCGACCTTGATGATCTCTGTGGTAATGATCAGTTCACTAAGTCCACTTAGCTGCCCAATTTTCACTCTTCTAGGATGAAGCGTTCGTTACCAGTAACAGTTTGAGTTTTTAGGTTTCACTCTATTTCCTCCTATACAGATCGATGTGTTTTTTAAGTCTAAATCAAACACGGTTTGTGCTAGCTCCTTAAAACTTGACAAAATAAAGTAGTTCTAAGTTCTGTCTTTGTGGTTTGTTTCCTCTTGAAATAGGCACAAGCAAAGACTGCGTAAAACACATTCATTGGAAGGTGTGCCAAGCTTCCAAAAAACTACTGGTTTTCTGAATACTCGGCAAATTTTTTTTCATCCGACCTTGATGATCTCTGTGGTAATGATCAGTTCACTAAGTCCACTTAGCTGCCCAATTTTCACTCTTCTAGGATGAAGCGTTCGTTACCAGTAACAGTTTGAATTTTTAGGTTTCACTCTATTTCCTCCTATACAGATAGATGTGTTTTTTAACTCTAAATCAAACACGGTTTGTGCTAGCTCCTTGAAACATGACAAAATAAACTAGTTCTAAGTTCTGTCTTTGTGCTTTTTTTCCTCTTAAAATAGGCACAAACAAAGACTGCGTAAAACACATTCATCGGAAGGTGTGCCAAGCTTCCAAAAAACTACTGGTTTTCTGAATACTAGGCAAATTTTTTTTCATCCGACCTTGATGATCTCTGTGGTAATGATCACTTCACTAAGTCCACTTAGCTGCCCAATTTTCAATCTTCTAGGATGAAGCGTTCGTTACCAGTAACAGTTTGAATTTTTAGGTTTCACTCTATTTCCTCCTATACAGATAGATGTCTTTTGTAAGTCTAAATCAAACACGGTTTGTGCTAGCTCCTTGAAACTTGACAAAATAAAGTAGTTCTAAGTTCTGTCTTTGTGGTTTGTTTCCTCTTGATATAGCCACAAGGAAAGACAGCGTAAAACACCTTCATTGGAAAGATGTGCCAAGCTTCCAAAAAACTACTGGTTTTCTGAATACTTGGCAAATTTTTTTTCATTTGACCTTGATGATCTCTATGGTAATGATCACTTCACTAAGTCCATTTAGCTGTCCAATATTCACTCTTCTAGGATGAAGCGTTCGTTACCAGTAACAGTTTGAGTTTTTAGGTTTCACTCTATTTCCTCCTATATAGATAGATGTGTTTGGAAGTCTAAATCAAACACGGGTTGTGCTAGCTCCTTGAAACTTGACAAAATAAAGTAGTTCTAAGTTCTGTCTTTGTGCTTTGTTTCCTCTTGAAATAGGCACAAACAAAGACTGCGTAAAACACATTCATCGGAAGGTGTGCCAAGCTTCCAAAAAACTACTGGTTTTCTGAATACTCGGCAAATTTTTTTTCATCCTACCTTGATGATCTCTGTGGTAATGATCACTTCACTAAGTCCACTTAGCTGCCCAATTTTCACTCCTCTAGGATGAAGCGTTCGTTACCAGTAACAGTTTGAATTTTTAGGTTTCACTCTATTTCCTCCTATACAGATAGATGTGTTTTTTAAGTCTAAATCAAACACGGTTTGTGCTAGCTCCTTGAAACTTGACAAAATAAAGTAGTTCTAAGTTCTCTCTTTGTGGTTTCTTTCCTCTTGAAATAGCCACAAGCAAGGACTGCGTAAAACACCTTCATTGGAAAGGTGTTCCAAGCTTCCAAAATACTACTGTTTTTCTGAATACTCGGCAAATTTTTTTTTCATCCGACCTTGATGATCTCTGTGGTAATGATCACTTCACTAAGTCCACTTAGGTGCCCAATTTTCACTCTTCTAGGATGAAGCGTTCGTTACCAGTAACAGTTTGAATTTTTAGGTTTCACTCTATTTCCTCCTATACAGATAGATGTCTTTTGTAAGTCTAAATCAAACACGGTTTGTGCTAGCTCCTTGAAACTTGACAAAATAATGTAGTTCTAAGTTCTGTCTTTGTGGTTTGTTTCCTCTTGATATAGCCACAAGGAAAGACTGTGTAAAACACCTTCATTGGAAAGGTGTGCCAAGCTTCCAAAAAACTACTGGTTTTCTGAATACTCGGCAAATTTTTTTTCATCCGACATTGATGATCTCTGTGGTAATGATCACTTCACTAAGTCCACTTAGCTGCCCCATTTTCACTCTTCTAGGATGAAGCGTTCGTTTCCAGTAACAGTTTGAATTTTTAGGTTTCACTCTATTTCCTCCTATACAGATAGATGTCTTTTTTAAGTCTAAATCAAACACGGTTTGTGCTAGCTCCTTGAAACTTGACAACATAAAGTAGTTCTAAGTTCTGTCTTTGTGGTTTGTTTCCTCTTGAAATAGCCACAAGCAAAGACTGCATAAAACACCTTCATTGGAAAGGTGTTCCAAGCTTCCAAAATACTACTGCTTTTCTGAATACTCGGCAAATTTTTTTTCATCCTACCTTGATGATCTCTGTGGTAATGATCAGTTCACTAAGTCCACTTAGCTGCCCAATTTTTACTCTTCTAGGATGAAGCGTTCGTTACCAGTAACAGTTTGAATTTTTAGGTTTCACTCTATTTCCTCCTTTACAGATAGATGTGTTTTTTAAGTCTAAATCAAACACGGTTTTGTGCTAGCTCCTTGAAACTTGACAAAATAAAGTAGTTCTAAGTTCTGTCTATGTGGTTTGTTTCCTCTTGAAATAGCCACAAGGAAAGACTGCGTAAAACACATTCATTGCAAAGGTGTGCCAAGCTACCAAAAAACTAATGGTTTTCTGAATACTCGGCAAATTTTTTTTCATCCGACCTTGATGATCTCTGTGGTAATGATCACTTCACTAAGTCCACTTAGCTGCCCAATATTCACTCTTCTAGGATGAAGTGTTCGTTACCAGTAACAGTTTGAGTTTTTAGGTTTCACTCTATTTCCTCCTATATAGATAGATGTGTGTGGAAGTCTAAATCAAACACGGGTTGTGCTAGCTCCTTGAAACTTGACAAATAAAGTAGTTCTAAGTTCTGTCTTTGTGGTTTGTTTCCTCTTGAAATAGCCACAAGGAAAGACTGCGTTAAAACACATTCATTTCAAAGGTGTGCCAAGCTTCCAAAAAACTACTGGTTTTCTGAATACTCGGCAAATTTTTTTTCATCCGACCTTGATGATCTCTGTGGTAATGATCACTTCACTAAGTCCATTTAGCTGCCCATTTTTCCCTCTTCTAGGATGAAGCGTTCGTTACCAGTAACAGTTTGAATTTTTAGGTTTCACTCTATTTCCTCCTATACAGATAGATGTCTTTTGTAAGTCTAAATCAAACACGGTTTGTGCTAGCTCCTTGAAACTTGACAAAATAAAGTAGTTCTAAGTTCTGTCTTTGTGGTTTGTTTCCTCTTGATATAGCCACAAGGAAAGACAGCGTAAAACACCTTCATTTGAAAGATGTGCCAAGCTTCCAAAAAACTACTGGTTTTCTGAATACTTGGCAAATTTTTTTTCATTTGACCTTGATGATCTCTATGGTAATGATCACTTCACTAAGTCCATTTAGCTGTCCAATATTCACTCTTCTAGGATGAAGCGTTCGTTACCAGTAACAGTTTGAGTTTTTAGGTTTCACTCTATTTTCTCCTATATAGATAGATGTGTTGGAAGTCTAAATCAAACACGGTTGTGCTAGCTCCTTGAAACTTGACAAAATAACGTAGTTCTAACTTCTGTCTTTGTGGTTTGTTTCCTCTTGAAATAGGCACAAGCAAAGACTGCGTAAAACACATTCATTGGAAGTGTGCCAAGCTTCCATAAAACTACTGGTTTTCTGAATACTCGGCAAATTTTTTTTCATCCGACCTTGATGATCTCTGTGGTAATGATCACTTCACTAAGTCCACTTAGCTGCCCCATTTTCACTCTTCTAGGATGAAGCGTTCGTTACCAGTAACAGTTTGAATTTTTAGGTTTCACTCTATTTCCTCCTATACAGATAGATGTGTTTTTTAAGTCTAAATCAAACACGGTTGTGGTAGCTCCTTGAACTTGACAACATAAAGTAGTTCTAAGTTCTGTCTTTGTGGTTTGTTTCCTCTTGAAATAGCCACAAGCAAAGTCTGCGTAAAACCCATTCATTGGAAAGGTGTTCCAAGCTTCCAAAATACTACTGCTTTTCTGAATACTCGGCAAATTTTTTTTCATCCAACCTTGATGATCTCTGTGGTAATGATCAGTTCACTAAGTCCACTTAGCTGCCCAATTTTCACTCTTCTAGGATGAAGCGTTCGTTACCAGTAACAGTTTGAATTTTTAGGTTTCACTCTATTTCCTCCTTTA
>NW_027514294.1:300000-457500 GCF_048772815.1 Callospermophilus lateralis
AACCTACTAGACTCTGACTACTAATCCTAATATGATGGAGAATAGTAACCCTAACAGAATGGAAATACAAACAGTTCAGAGAAGGCATGGTGTATACTTGGACTTCCCTTTTGCATTATATGGGGTTGGAGTTATAAATATAGTCAATGTTTATTGAAATATTTCTCCATGTGTTTTTAACGTTAACAAATATGTGAATTCCTCTCCCCTTTCTCTGTCACCTATTCAGCACATGTATTTTTATATGCTCATATAGAATACTACCTGGTATCACACAGACTTTCTTCTGAGGTGGCTGACTTGGCAGATACAAATTGTGAGAAGAGATCACTCCTCCTAAACCCTTTTGGAACTGAAATTTCAACCTATGGGTGAGCCTCCTAGTTGAACAACATTATACATAAATCCATTTTCAGTAAAATGTATTTTTTTGGATATGTGAAGGATATATATTTCATTTTGAATTTCGATTGGCATATATATTGCTACTTTTTAATGTCTGTGAGTGTGTTTCTGTGTGTATATATATATATATATCACTCTCCAGATTTTTCAAAATATGAAATATATGTGTCTTATTATACACTCCCTAAAATCATTCATATTCACGTATGTGGATTTATAATCAACTTTTCACAAGATTATTCTCAGAAATTCAGATTATTCATTCACCTGAAATACATATTTGTTTCCTAATACTGAAAACTAACTTCAGTAAATGCTGCATACAAAGCATAATATTTCATCATTGCCTGATGGCCACGAATAGAGTGCATCACACCCAGTGTAACACGCCACTGCACAGGTGAATAATGAGATAGAACCACAAAAAACTATCTTGTTAAGAACTTACAGCAAAATGGGGGTGCACCAAAACCTATAAGAAAGATTTTTAGCACTGAGATCTGGTAATTGGGTCTGAAAAACGAGCCAAATATGCAACCGGAGATCCGGTCTGACTTATCCTCAAAACAATAGAGTGTCTGGGTTCCAATAGACACCCTCCACACCCAACAAATGACAGGCCCAGAATACAGATTGAACTGCAGAGAAGCATCACTCAGGGGAAATCTAGTCTAGCAGGAGAAACCAGGACTAGCAGGAGAAACCAGGGGACTAGAGACCAGGCTCTTGTGACTGGGAAGCTGGAGAACACAGAAGCGCAGGTGACAGTCCACCTGCTGTCCGCGTGACTGGGCGTCTGGAGAACACCGGCGCGCAGGAGACCGACTGCGCCACTGGGTGGCTAGTGATTGCCCACCCGCCAGTGACCTAGAGCTGAAACCAACTGGAGACAGTCCAGTTCCATCCCCGTATTCGAACATTTCGGCAAGGAGCCTGGGCCCGCCAAAGCAGAGGGGTGACGTCACTGGAGCTCGGCCTTCGGAATTTCCTACAAGTGGAATCCACTTTAGCAGGCATAGTCTACCAACACAAAGGAGAGACAACAGAGATACACAACACCGAAACAAATCTATAGAATAAAACAGAAACACAGCAATCAAATAGAGCTGGAAAGTAACATGAGCATCATGAAAAAACAAGGGAAAGAAAGGAGTACAAACAATGCAGGACAACTTAATTCTACAGGAGGACCTAGAAGCATCAGAAACAGGGATAGGGAAAGAACTTAAGGCATTCCTAATTCAGATGGAACGGAATATTAGAGAAGACATGAGGCAGCAAGTCCAAGCAATAAAAGTATATTTTGAAAATGAATTAAACAAACAAACTCAAATGGCAAACAACGAGCTTTACCAGGAGATAGAGATCTTAAAAGAAATCAAACAGTAATACTAGAAATGCAGGAAAGTATTAACCAAATTAAAAACTCAAACGAGAATATTACAAATAGACTAGATCAAGCAGAAGTCAGAATATCAGATAATGAAGACAAAGTTTATCAACTTGAAAAGAATATAATCAACACAGAAAAGAGGCTTAAATCCCACTAGCAATCTATTCAAGAGATATTGGATGTCATAAAAAATGAGAGTCATTGGGATAGAAGAAGGCATAGAGATTCAAACCAAAGGAATGGAGAACATATTAAATAAAATAATTCTAGAAAACATCCCAGAGATGAAAGATGGATCGGATTGTCAAATCCTGGAAGCCTACAGGACCCCAAACATTCAAAATCATAATAGACAAACTCCAAGACATATAATTATGAAGATAGCCAACATACAGAACAAGGAGAGAATATTAAACACTATAAGAGAAAGGAGGCAGATTACATTCAGGGGAAAACCAATTAGGTTAATGACTGATTTTTCATCACAGACTTTGAAAGCGAGAAGATCCTTGAACAATGTATTTCAAATGCTGAAAAATAATGGATTCCAACCAAGAATACTGTATCCAGCAAAATTAAGGTTCAGATTTGAAAACGAAATTAAAGTCTTTCACAATAAACAAAAGCTAAAAGAATTCGCAGCCAGAAAACCAGCACTGCAAAGCATTTTGAGCAAAATACTACAAGAAGAGGAATTGATAAATAGTGCCGAAAACTAACAGCAGGAGGTATCTCAGTAAAGGGGGAGGAAAATAACCAAAAAAGTAAAAACTAGCCAAACTAAAACATAATAAATAAATAAACATGATTGGAAGAACAAATCATATTTCAATTGTAACCTTAAATGTTAATGGATTATATTCACCAATCAAGAGAATGGGCTAGTAACCTGGATCAAAAAAAATAAATCCAACAATATGCTGCCTTAAGGAGACTCATATGATAGGAAAAGACATACACAGGGTGAAGGTAAAAGGTTGGGAAAAATCATACCACTCACATGGCCCTCAGAAGCAAGAAGGAGTGGCCATACTCATGTGGAATAAAATCAACTTCAAACCTAAGTTAATCAAAAGGGATAAAGAAGGACACTATATTCTGTTAAAAGAAACCATCCACCAACAAGACATAACAATTATGAATTTGTATGCACCAAGCAATGGAGCTGCAATGTTCATAAAACAA
Organism: Callospermophilus lateralis; assembly: GCF_048772815.1. Classification (NCBI taxonomy): domain Eukaryota; kingdom Metazoa; phylum Chordata; class Mammalia; order Rodentia; family Sciuridae; genus Callospermophilus; species Callospermophilus lateralis. Next base: position 302,984 of record NW_027514294.1, read on the forward strand.
ACTCTCCTCAAGTTCAATAGCCAAATAGACTACAACACAATAATTATGGGTGACTTCAAGACACCACTCTCGGCATTAGACAGATTCTCTAGACAAGAACTGAATAAAGAAACTATCAAACTCAACAGCACAATTTGTAACCTAGACTTGAACGACATATATAGAATATATCAGCCATCATCAAGTGGATACACGTTCTTCTCAGTTTCACATGGATCCTACTCAAAGATAGACCATATATTATGCCATAGGGCAATTCTTAGTAAATATAAAAGCATGGAGATTATACCATGCACTATATCTGATAATAATGGAATGAAACTGGAAATCAATGATGAAAGAAGGAAGGAAAAATCCTACATCACATGGAAAATGAACAACATGCTACTGAATGATCAATGGGTTACAGAAGACATAATGGAGGAGATAAAAAAAATTCTTAGAGACAAATGACAATACAGACACAACATACCGGAATCGATGGGACACAATGAAAGCAGTTTAAGAGGGAAGTTCATTTCTTGGAGTTCTTTCCTCAAAAAAAGAAAAAAAATCAACAAATAAATGAACTCACACTACACCTCAAAAACCTAGAAAAGGAAGAGCAAAACAACAGCAAATGTAGTAGAAGACAAGAAATAATTAAATTTAGAGCAGAAATCAACAAAACTGAAACAAAAAAAATTTAAAAATTTGATAAAACTAAAAGTTGGTTCTTTGAAAAAATAAATAAGATTGACAGGCCCACAGCCATGCTAATGAAGAGAAGAAGAGAGAGAACTCAAATTACTAACATACGGGATGAAACAGGCAATATCACAACAGACACTACAGAAATACAGAAGATAATTAGAAAGTATTTTGAAACACTATATTCCAATAAAATAGAAGATAGTGAAGATATCGATGAATTTTTTAAGTCATAAGATCTGCCCAGATTGAGTCAGGAAGACATACGCAATTTAAACAGACCAATAACAAAGGAAGAAATGAAAGAAGCCATCAAAAACTACCAAGCAAAAGAAGCCATGGACCGGATGGGTATACAGCGGAGTTCTACAAAACCTTTAAAGAAGAATTAATACCAATATTTTTCAAGGTATTTCAAGAAAAACAAAAAGAAGGAGCTTTTCCAAATTTATTCTATGAGGATAAATCACCCTGATCCCGAAACCAGACAAAGACACTTCAAAGAAAGAAAACTACAGACCAATATCTCTAATGAACTTCGATGCAAAACTTGTCAATAAAATCCTGGCGAATCGAATACAAAAGCATATCAAAAAAATTGTGCACCATGATCAAGTAAGATTCATCCGTGGGATGCAAGGCTTGTTCAATATACGGAAATCAATAAATTCCATTCACCACATCAATAGACATAAAGACAAGAACCATATGATCATCTCAATAGATGCAGAAAAAACATTTGACAAAGTTCAGCATCACTTTATGTTCAAAACACTAGAAAAACTAGGGATAACAGGAACTTACCTCAACATTGTAAAAGCTATATATGCTAAACCTCAGGCTAGCATCATCCTAAATGTGGAAAAACTGAAGGCATTCCCTCTAAAATCTCGAACAAAACAGGGATGCCCTCTATCAGCACTTCTATTCAATTTAGTTCTTGAAATACTAGCCAGAACAATTAGACAGACAAAAAAAATTAAAGGCATAAAAATAGGAAAAGAAGTATTTAAATTATCGCTATTTGCAGATGTCATGAAAATATATTTAACAGACCCCAAAGGGTCTACAATGAAACGGCTAGAGTTAATAAATGAATTCAGCAAAGTGGCAGAATATAAAATTAACACGCATAAATGAAAGGCATTCCTGTATGTCAGCAACACAGCTTCTGAAATGGAAATGAGGAAAACCACTCCATTCACAATATCCTCAAATAAAATAAGATACTTGGGAATCAACCTAACAAAAGACGTGAAAGTTTTATATACTGAAAACTACAGAACCCTAAAGAGAGAGAGAGAAGAAGATCTTAGAAGATGGAAAATCAAAAGACCCAGAATAGCAAAAGCAACTCTAAACAGAAAATATGAATCTGGAGGTATAGTGATACCAGAGTTCAAACTGTACTAAAAGCAATAGTAACAAAAACAGCGTGGTACTGGTAACAAAATAGGCAGGTGGAACAATGGTACAGAATAGAGGACACAGAAACCAATCCTCAAAATTACAACTTTCTTATATTTGAAAAAGGGGCTAAAAGCATGCAATGGAAGTAGGATAGCATCTTCAAACAATGGGGTAGGGAAAATTGGGGAAAGGTGGGGCAAGGGAGAGAAGTGAACAACAGCAGATGAGGTAGAGAAAGAAGATGGGAGGGGATGGGAGGGGGTATAGTAGGGGATAGTAGGGGATAGGAAATGTAGCAGAATACAACAGTCACTAATATGACATTATGTAAAAATGTGAATGTGTAACCGATGTGATTCTGCAACTCGTATTTGGGGAAAATTGGGAGTTCATAACCCAATTGAGTCAAATGTATGAAAGATGATATAGGATGAGCTTTGTAATGTTTTGAACAACCAATAAAAAATAAATAAATAAAGGTTTAAAGTTGAGTGGGAAGAAATCAGCTAAAAAAGAGTTGAGATGCATTCATTTTGCTAAGCAGAAACTTTGTTTTGTGTACTTGTAACTGTCACAAATTTATTTTACCAGAAAACTGGCTTTTAAAAATGCACATAATTGAGATTAAAGGATAATCCACTTACCTTCAAGAAAAACTCATAGCATTTCCTATATTTTTCATATTTTATTTTTTTGTGAATATTTTGTCATGGACCAGGTCTAGACTTAGGCTATTCTTCCAGAATACTACCTCATCTGACAAGTTGGTACAATGTGTTGGATTGTTCTTTTCATCTTTTATTTAATAGTTTCTAGATGATAATGTGTATTTTTCCATATGTTTGTTTGGACATACATACCCAACTATATCTTTGCATTTTCTGTTTTACTGGGGAAGAGACTCATCAAAAGCTCTTTATTATATGTATCAACAATCAAACATTTAGAGCATGCAATTATACATAATTTTGCATGAAAATATTTTTATACCATTTTTATAAAGATTTAGAATTATTAATACTGTCCCTACTGTAATTAGTAACTCCTTACAAAAAGAATTAATCAATTGACTTTATATCAATTATGAATATGAAAATTACTAAAATAAGTATTTGGCAATTAATATGCAATTGATAGAAAGTGAAATCACAAGAAAGCCATTTAAAATGTCAGTGCATATGGTCCTTAAATAATAGGTTGTTCAAAAAAAAATTCTCTAATTCAAAAGAGTTAATATGCCATATTACAGCTAAATGTGATATAAAAACCTTAAATTATCAGTATTGATAAATAAGAATGATACCTGTTTACTTAAATATGTTTATTTGATTTTCACTGTAAGATGTTAATTCTGGAAGACTTGAGAATTAAGAAAGACTTGGTCTATATTATTTCTAACAGGCTAATCAAAGTACTTTTAAATATATATGTATATATATATATATATATATATATATATATATATATATATATATGTAACACATATGCATGAATATAGATACATATGCATAATAAATGTATTGTAATATATTTATCAGGTGGTTATAATTTTTAAATTTTCTCAAGAAAAGAATGACTATAAAAAACAGTTTTAAATGTAAATTTCATAGCATAGTACTGTTTGTAATGCTATGAGAGAAAAATACTTATGGAGGGAAAATGAAAAAGGAAGAGAGAGAAGGGGGAAAATGAGGAAGAAAGTGAGTAAAGAAGAGGGAGAGGAGTGTTTGATGAAAAGATAAAAGTGGAGGGGCTGGGTTTGTGACTCAGTGTTAACATGCTTGTCTAGCATGTGTGAGGCAGTGGGTTATATTCTCAGCACCACATACGAATAAATAAAATGAAGGTCTATCAACAACTGAAAAAATAAAAAAAGGAGAAATATTACCAAAATTCCAAGATTTTATGAATGTTAAATACAAAAAATTATGTTGCATAGCCTTATGTAAATTCTAGACTCCCCAAAATAATCATTAAATGCTAGATTATTAGTGTTATAACTAAAAATCCATTGCTCTTTCTTCTACATTCTGTGGCATGCTAGTGCTAAAATAAATTGTATTATAACACCAAAATAAAATTCTAATATTTATACAGTAACTGACCCAGTTTAACATCAATGCAAGAAGATTCCTATGTGATATAATGTGTATTTTGACGTTCATTTTTATTCAACACTGGTACATTACTATTTCTCCTGTTAATGCACATCATAGGATGTATATTTCATCCACAATTTAGCAAATAAATACACATTTGTTTTGCTTTCAATCACTTTTGCTTCAGAACACATGTATTCCTCCATGTTTCTTGACTTCTCTTTTTGTGACACTTCTTTCCAAACACATTATTTTCGATTTCCATTATCACTTTTGAAGCAAAACTGACACACCCGTCATGATAAAACATAACACTAATATTACCATTAGATGTAAAACTGGTTTAAATGAATGATTGTACATCAATATAAGATTTCTTGTATACTTTCAGATATCAATTCAATCCATTATTCAAAGTGAAACCAGTTATATCATTTATTCACAGTATGGTCTATTCATGCATTGTCTATATATTGATAGACACATGGTACACCTCTGTGTACTCCCAACAATAATTTCTATATCTTCAAAATATTGCTCCCAGAAATGGTGGAAAAAATATGCATGTCAACTGATCTACATATACATTTTATCACAGTAATATTCTGGACACAAAATGCAAAGGTCACACTTATGACTGTCCCAAAGCCTAAATGGAAAGTGAACATGGATTACTAAAAACATCCATGTCCAGGTTGCCTAATGCTCTCAAATGTCAATCCTATTGGTGATTACATATGTGTTTCTTCCTAAGACTACATTTTCAATCTCACCCTGTTGAAACTGTCTAAACCTCTCACTCATTTAATAATTTGCCTGATTTCCTACTCTCTATTCACATCTGCTTTCCTACTTTTTTCCCCAGTTCATCATTGTGACTGACTCTTCACATGTGCTGACATTTATATTCAATCTCTACCAGAAACCCTATTGCTAAAGAACTTTTGGTCCATATTCTATACTCAATCTTCTTCGTAATCCTAACGACTATATTCCTAATCCTAGCAAAAATCCCTTTTTTAACTGGATGCTCTCTTCTACATTCAATCATCGAAGGTACAAGGATCTATGCCATTGCATATCAATTTATCTGAGACATATGTGCAGAACATAATTCAAAGCTAAGTATCCCACTCAAAGGCCAAATTCCCTTCTAGGATTCAAATCTTACCTAGATTTATATTTCAATACTTATATTTCACCTATATTTTCATGTAAATATCGCAGGTTTCCAATAACATTGTTCATCAAGCAGAATGATTCCTAACCCATATTGAACATGTTATTAATCCTAACCATACACTGTTCCTCAATCTAACTTTACAGAAGAGCAGAGACAGAGTTGGTATTACAATACAGGAATGTATGGATCTTCCACCTGCTGAGAACCTCAAAGGTCCATGTAGAAATAATCCCTGGAGAATGTGTAGGATGCTATGAACGACCTGAGAGGGCAAAAGTCATCTTCCATGGCAAAAAAACATGGTCAGGATAAAGGGTTGTGTCTTAATCAGAATCTCTCTTCTTAATGTAGAGAAGATGGACCAAACCAAGCCTCTGTGGAGAGCTGTTCCCCAGTACCTATGGTTGATATACCATTCTAACTTATGAAAATGTCAGAGGAAGTAGGTGCAGCCTCCATCTCATGGGACCCTTGGAAGCATCTGTTAGGACAAAGTGGCTGCCAAGGCTGTGACCTCATTCAGTTCCTGAAGGAAGTGACCTACCTCACTTTCTTGGTGATGGAATCTCTGAACTTGGGATCCAGGAAACCAGGCACACAGAGCCAGTCCCAGTACCAGTCCCAGTGGTCTCACTTGTTTGGATTTACCAAGGACAGAGTCAGTCTTTCTTGGTACCTACTGATGTGAGGATGGCCAAATGCCAGAAAAGCTCTGAAGAGGGGCCCTTCCTGAGAAAGCAGAAAGTGGCTCACCAATGGATCCTCACAACTTCACAGAGTTGGCCAAAGAAAACAGATCTGAGACAAGACAGGCCATTTTGGGGTAACATAGTATGGCCCACCATTCAGAGGACACACTGTATAGTCACAGACCTACTTGGGGAAAGGAGGTGCCTTTGTGGGTGTGGGTGTGAGTTTTTGGTTCTGTCTCATTTTCTGAGAATAGGTGGAAAAGGCGGGGTTTTTTGGTTTGGTGTGGACTCTTTATAGTAGGTCGTTTGACAAGGTGAGTGTTTCTTTATCTATGTATTCCACTGTGTCCATGGTTGAAGACATTAGAAAAAAGAATGCATCAAGGATGTGTCCTGTCTATTAGGAAGCTTCCCAGCATTCATCCTGCCCGATTTATTAATGGACTGTGGCTTGTCTTATAGATGTGCAACACCTACTAAATTCCTAAGTTCAGGTTTTCTTCCTAAATTCTGGCCACTCTCCAAAATAGTCTTATGGATTTGTGTCCAAGATATGTACCCCTCCAAGCTCTGTGACATGGCCATGTACTGGATAGCTGAAGGAAATGGGAGCATCTCAGAAAACACAGATATCAGTGTGACCAGTAAAGTCTCAGTGGAAAAACCCTTCTTTTGGCCTTTTGCTTACCTATTGATCTGTTGACCTGAATGTCAGGAGGTCTTTGCCTCAGTCCACCCATTTGGGAAGACTGATGAAAACTGTTTTCAAATGGAAATGCATGCGCATCACCTGTCGCTCTTTGTTTAATTGCTTAGGATAAGGATGTGTCTGATTCAGCCTCTTGGCCCTGTGTGATGCTGTGGCTTAGATTCTCAGCACCTCATGGATCTAAAGAAAGATTCCATGTGTGTATCCAAAACAAAAATGGTAAAAAACCACGCTGACTTTAGGAAAATAAGTGGCAAGGGAGCTCTTTTGAACACTGTCTTGGGCTGCGCCCCTCATGGAAAACTCCAGCAAGAGGTTATGATTAGTGTCTATATGGAAGAGGATGAGGGCCTTGTGGGAGTGTTTTGGTTTTAATTGTGTTTATTTGTGTGGTGGTTGGAAGTGATGACTGGGTCCACCTGGGCTTGAACTCTGGTGTGATACCCTTAGAGACTGAGGTCTAGAACTGACGTCAGAGAAGTATTGCCATGAATTGTGTTGGGGTTTTAGGAGGCCATGCATGAGAGTCGCTCTTGGAAACTGAGATCTTGGACCAGGGTAGCTTTCCACAGAACACTGGGAATCTCAGCCAGGATATCACATGATTTCATTCTGAAAGACTTGGCAGCAATAGTTGAGAGTCAAAACTCACATGGACCTCATATTGTAGACCTCAATGGGCCTGGCTTCATGTGACTTTTTGGTCACTCTTTGGGAAGACTTTCCTCTGAGAGTTCTCCAGAACTTTCATTGAAATAAACTTCCTCAACATTTAATGGTTCCTGAATAAATTTAAACCCACAGTGCCTCCAACTTCATCCTTTAAAAATGGCTAGATAAGTACCATGACATTTTTTTAAATTCCCATGACCAGATGGCACTGGAGTAACTTTGGATCTTATGCTGTTGATCATGAGTGTACAAGACAGTGCCTTGATTGACTTGGTTTCATGAGAATGGTGTAGAACAGAGATGCCAGTAATTTGGAGACTGCTGAGTTGGGGCCTAGAGCAGTGATGTGCAGGTGTGTGATAAAACATCTGTGTTGGGGCCATGTGGATCTGCCATTGGCTTCCAAATGGCTTGTGACTGACATGCTGCAGCCAGCAGACCCTTATATGTAAAGGCATCTTGTTATATGGAGATTTTTCAGGGCAATGTTCAGAATCAAGTTGCTATGGTCAAGGGGGCAAGCATGTGCGATAGAAGCCTGGTTGGTGCATTTATATGCAGACCCTGACACACCACATGTGACAGAAATCCCTCCAGCACTGTGCCCCAGTTGAAATCCTTGTATTTCAAGAAGCAAATTCCAAACTCCAAGTGCAGCAGCAAGAAACACCACGAAAACTGGAGGATTACCAACTGGGTTCACAGTCCAAACAGGGAGACACTTAGCCCCAAGTTGCCACAGTTTACCTACAAAGAGAGAATTCAGAACTGCTGCCACATGTTCATTAGGAAAATAAGAAACAACATCCTCCAGGTCACATAGATGAAGACCCAGCTTTGATGGTCTCACTACAAAGAAAGCTAAAGCTTCTGACAACAACGTATATTTCAAGTGCCCAACCTCAGAGGCAGTTTCTCAAGAAGTCTTTAGGCAAGCAGAGCTCCATGTTTCTGGAGTGTTTACCCTTTCCCTTACTTTTGGAAACTCCTCTACCACCTTCAAGGTTGTGAACTCCTGAGCATTTTCCATTCCAGATATGTATTAACAGATTTTCTAATTCTTCTCCTCTAATTGTGTCTTACTTGGGGCGAAGGTAATGTCAAGGCATTTTTCTGGATGAGAGTGGAAAGATTTTTGTTTAGCATATGTTTGCATACACATTGGATTCATTTTCCTATTTTCCATTTGAAATACTGAATCCCTGACACTAACCCATACTGTACTAGAATCTGACTACTAATCCTAATATGATGGAGAAAAAGAATCCTAACAGAAAAGAAATAGAAGCTGTTCAGAGAAGGCATGGTATATATTTGGACTTGCCTTTTGCAAGTAGGTGTTATAATTCTAGTCAATTTTTAATTGAAATAGTCCTCCATGTGTTTTTAAAGTTAACAAATATGTGAATTCCTGTCTCCCTTTCACTGTAGACTATTCAGCACATCTATTTTATATGCACATAAAGAATCCTACCTTTTATCACGTGTATATTTTTGTGCGGTAGCTGATTTGGCAGATACAAATTTTGAGAAGAGATCACTCCTTTTAGATGCTGTTGGAACTGAAAATTGAACCTATGGGTGAGCTTCCTAGGAGAACAACATTATACATAAATCCCTGTTAAGTAAATTGAATATTTTTAGATCTGTGAATGATGTATATTTCATGGTGAATTTGGATTGGCATATATGTTGCTACATTTTAAAATTTGTGTGTGTGTGTGTGTGTATACACACATACACACTCTCCAGATTTTTCAAAATATGAAATATATGTGTCTTATTTACACTGGCTAAATTCATTCATGTTCAAGTATGTGGATTTATAATCAACTTTTCACAAGATTATTTTCGGAAATATTCATCCACCTGAAATTCATATTTGTTTTCTATTACTGAAAACTAACTTCAGTGAATGGTGCATACGTATCCTGTTGATAGTCACAGCCGAAGGGGCCACAGCAAACTTCCAGGTGCCAGCAAACTTTCAGCTGCAGGCTGATGACTGGCTCACAGCGGCCTTAGCAACTTCTAGCTCATTGTCTCCTCTGTGGTGATGCTCATTGGAGATGCTCATTGAGATGTTTCCCCGCCTTTCAGACTTCCAGCTTATGATTGGCTCACAGCAGCCCCAGCAACATCTAGCTGATTGGCTCCTCTGCGGTGATGCTTATTGGGCTGTTTCCCTGCCCATTCAGACCATGGAGCTGCTCATTGGGGGACTTTTTTGGCTCTGCCCACGTGACCCAGCCAATCTGCCTCAAGAGCAGGAGGATTGTGAGAAGTGGATAGAGGCTTTTGTGGGAGGGAGAGGCTTTTGGGAAGCTGGTGTTGGGAGTTGGGGTTCTGAGGATTTTTCCTGAGAGGCTGTTTTGCTTGGCGTGTGTGGTTCTAAAAATAAAGTTAGTTTCTTTTGACAAGTGGATTCTGATTGTGCCCAGCCAGACAGCGGCATTTGGTGGCTCATATGGGGAGCGACTGAGGGTAACTGATAAGGTAAACTGCTCGCTCTTGAGGGCAGGGCGAGAGGATGGGTAGCCATTTTATGATTCCTATTTTGTTTTAAGTTGCCTGTCCCTGGAGATGAGTGAGATGGAAGAAAAACTGCTCACATCTGAGGAAAAACTATTTGTGTCTGAGGAACAGATAGGGAGAAAGGCTATAATAATTTTTTGTTGTTCCATTTTTATTTCGTTCTATCTCTTTTTTTGTTTGGTGTTATCTTGTTGGTTTGTATTATAGTAGAAATATGGGATCAAAAATTAGTAAAAAACAAACCAAAAAAGTGTTAAGTAAATTGTTAGAGGAAGGAGGCATCCCAGTAAAATCAAGAGCAGTCATGGCAATTGTTGATACAATACAAAAATGTAGACCATGGCTTTTTAAGGAGGAGTTGTTAAATATATCACAATGGAACCATCATGGTGCAGATTTAAAAAGAATAGAAAAGAAAAGCCCAGGGATTCTGCCAGTTGGCACATTGCCATTGTGGACATTCATATCTTGTTTGCTTAGTTCAAAGCCTTCAGTTCAGTCAATGGTAGAGGAAGAAGAAGACATATTGATTCAAGTAAAACAGAAGGTGTCTCAAGTTAGTCAGACAGAAGAAAAAATTCAAGTAAAAGAGAAGGTCTCTCGAGCTAGTCAGATAGAGGAAACTATTCAAGTAAAAGAGAACGTCTCTCGAACTAGTCAGACAGAGGAAAAAATTCAAGTAAAAGAGAAGGCCTCTAAAGCTAGTTAGACAGAGAAAGAAAGTGTAAAACAGTAAAAAACATCAGGGGAAATTTACAACAGGAGACTGCTACTAACACCTTTCTATCACCAGATGACATAAGTGTCCAACTAACAAGGCCACTTTCTTATGCTGGGAGGCCCCCAACTCCTGCAGTTGATAGTTAGGATCCTGAGACAAGATCTCAAATATTAACATGCCCTGTATTTGAGGGAGGAGGGCAGCGTGTTTACCATGCTTTAAATTTCAAAACAGTGAAGCAGCTAAAAGAGGCTGTAACAACCCATCGTCCTCAAGCACCCTTCAATGTAATCATGGTCGAATCCATTAACAACTTGAACATGAAGCCAGTGGATTGGGCTAATATGTGTAATGTTGTGCTAAATGGAGGACAATGCATGTTATGGAAGGTTGCCAATGAGGAATGTTGAAAGGAGACAGCTAGGCGAAATGCAGGAGCTGGTTATCCTCAGAGAAATCTAGATATGTTGTTAGGAAAGGGACCTTATGAAGATCAGCCGCAGCAAATTGCATATGATCATGGTGTATGTGCAGAAATTGGTGTAGATGCAATTAAGGCATGGAAGACTTTACAAGAACATGGAGGTTTACAAGGTCAATTATCTAAGGTAATACAAGGAGCTAATGAACCTTATGCTGAATTTGTAGATAGGCTTATTCAAAGAGCTACCAGAGTTTTTGGGAATACAGAACAAGCAATGCCATTACTAAAACAACTGGCTTATGAGCAAGCGAATCGTTGTTGCAGAGATATCATTAGACCATGGAAAAATGAAGATTTAAACACATTGATTTAATTATGTAGAGACATTAATGAACAAGAGCAAGTCATGGCAGCTGCAGTAAAACAGGCTTTAGTTGCCAGATACATTAATGAACAAGGGCAAATTGTGGCAGCTACAGTAAAACAGGCTTTAGATGCCAGACCAAGAACATGCTACCAATGTGAAGAAACAGGACATTTTAAAAGGAATTGGCCCATAGAAGGAGGGTTTAACAATATTAGGTATCAAAGGAGTAGAATACCAGGTATTTGGCCACAATGCCATAGAGGGAGACATTGGGCTAATGAGTGCTGTTCTCAAACCACCATAGAGGGTACTCAATTATCAAAAAATGAACAAGGACCAGGTGTTTATCCACGATATCATGGAGAAAGGCATTGGGCTCAATTGCCAAATAAATGGACAGGGGGTTCCAATGCTCCGGGGCCCCAAACCACAAATATACAGAGCACTGGAGGAACCCAGCAACCCCAACAGGGTAGTGCCCAGGACACATTGTCCATCAGATCCCTCATCAGACAAACCAGAGGGAGCACAGTGTTGGACATCTGCGCCTCTGCCAGATCAGTACTAACTCCAGAGATGGGAGTTCAAATCATTCCCACAGGGGTAAAAGGACCTCTTCCCAAAGGAACCATGGGCTTATTATTGGGATGCAGCTCTTCTACTCTAAAAGAACTTATGATAAGTCCTGGGGTGATTGATCCCGATTATGAAGGTGAAATAAAAATTATAGCCAGTTCTCCAAAGGACATATCAGTAATTTCACAAGGAGATAGAATAGCACAGTTACTAATAATACCCAGCCTATATGATAAATTTTCCAGTCGTACTGTAGAAAGATGTTCCAAGGGATTAGGCTCCACAGGTGTAGATTTGGCTATGCTTTCTTTAAATTTAGATTCTCGCCCATGCTAAAACTAAATATTCAAGGGCATGAATTGAATGGGCTACTGGATACAGGTGCAGACATTAGCATCCTCTCTCGTCAAGAATGGCAAAAACATTGGCCATTACAACAAGCCACTCAAACGCTTCGAGGCCTATAAGTGGCGACTAATCCCCATAGAAGTAAAATGGTATTAGATAGGAATGATCCTAAAGGATGTGAAGGAACTATACAGCCATATGAATTGGATCATCTTCCCATAAATTTATGGGGACGAGATGTCCTAGATCAATTAGGTTTGACATTAACAAATAACATCAACCAAAATGCAGCCACTATTATGACTAGACAAGGTTTTAGGAAAGAAAAAAGATTAGAAAAACAAGAATAAGTCATAGCAGCACCAATACAAATAGATCAAGGAACAGAGAGACATGGGTTGGATTTTCAGAAAGGGCCACTGAGACAATAAAAATTACCTGAAAATCAGAAAGACAGTATGGGTTCCTCAGTGGCCCCTGACTGAAGAAAAGATACAAGCAGTCCATGACCTGGTAAAACAACAATTAGCAGAAGGACATATACAACCGACTGTATATCCCCAAAATACTCCCATTTATGTCATCAAAAAGAAATCTGGTAAATGGAGACTATTGCAAGATTTTAGAGCCATTAATAATGAGATGGTTATTATGGGACCTGCTCAATCAGGGATTCCTCAATTGTCTGCTTTGCCAATAACCTGGTATGTTTTAGTTATAGATATTAAATATTGTTTTTTTTTTTTCAATTATAATTCATCCTAAGGATAGTCCAGGTTTTGCTTTTACTATCCCTGCACTGAATCATGAAGGTCCTGATCAGAGATATGAATGAAAAGTACTCCCTAAAGGGATGGCTAACAGCCCAACTATGTGTCATATTTATGTTAACAAAGTAATCCAGCCACTTAGAAATCAAAATTCTGAACACAAATATTTCACTATATGGATGATGTATTATTAGCACACAAAGCTAAAAACACATTGCTAGAAAGTTATGCCACACTTACAAACTTATTAAAAATTATAATGTAGAGATAGCAATAGATAAAGTACAATTAAATTTTCCAATTAATTATTTAGGAGTTCTGTTATCCTCAACCATGGTCAGTCCACCAAAAATTCAAATACGAGTAGATCAACTCAAATCACATAACGACTTTCAAAAGTTATTAGGAGACATTAATTGGATAAGGCCTTATCTAGGTATACCAACAGGAGAGTTGGGACCTTTATTTGATATCCTAAAAGGTCTATCAGATAAAAATTCACCCTGCATGTTAACACCTGAAGCAAGAAAGGCAATAAAAATCAATGAAACATATATGGAAAATATGCATTTGGATAGAATTGATATAAGTTTGCCTTTATTATTTATTGTACTACCAACAAAAAATATTCCTACAGGAGTATTTTGGCAAGAAGGTCCATTATTATGGATACATTTATCTTATTCTCCTTACACTATTCTTACTAGGTATCCTGAGGCTTTAGGATAATTAATACTCAAAGGAATTAAAGCAGCAAAGGGAGTGTTTGGAATTTCTTCCAATAAAATTTTTACTCCATATACTCTGAATCAAATTGATGAGTTAGCTAATGAGTTAAATACTTGGGCAATAATCATGGTCCAATCTAATGTTTCATTTGATAACCACTTACCATCTAACCTTTTATTGTCTTTTTGGTCATCGCATCCTGTAAATTCTCCAAAATTGAGAAGAAAAACACTTATCATGAATGCTTCAAATATATTCACTGATGTATCAAATAATGGTACAGCAGCAATAGTTATACCTGATAAAACTTATAAATTTTTAGTACCCAAACAATCAGCTCAAAAGGTAGAGCTTAATGCAGTATTACAAGCTTTTGAGATATTTAAATATTCTGTATTTAATTTATTTTCCGATAGTCAGTATATAGTTAATGCTATAGTATCCCTTAAAGTTGCTGGTAAGATTTCTCCTTTCTCTACTGTTTTCTCTTTACTTTCCAATATAAAAAGTCTAATCTGGGACAGAAAAGATCTATTCTTTATAAGACATATCAGGGCACATCCAAAAAGAAGATGATTTGACTCAAGGCCTTATCAGCTGATATCCAAAATTCCAGTTTGACTATCCTTACATCTGAGATAGAACCAGGATGCTTTTTTCATTATCTATTTTATTATTGCCCTTTCCCACATTCTATTTTGTTTTTTGAGCTCATACAGACCTAGTTTAATGTTTTGCTGATCAGTTCTATTTTTTGACAAAAGAGTTTTTGAACATTGCAATGGAGATTTCACGTGTAAAAAGTTATAAGGCCTTTACTATTAGGTTATGTGTTGTATGTATTATATTATGTGTGCACACTTGTGTTTTGTGTTATATGTTTGAATGTTCGTATGTCCATATATGATATATGATGAGCGCTCATAAAAAAAATGGATCCAAATATTTTTTTATTCACATTATTTAAATGGTTTAATTTAAATTGGGTAAAGAGCTGTTGAGGTTTGTTTTAAAATTTGAAAAAAAGGAGGTTAACAGATCTGTTTCCTTTCTTTCACCTTTCCTTTTCATTATATTTAATAATTATCTTCAAGACAATGTAAATAGTTAAGAAAATTGTTTTCTTTCAGTGCCTTCTGGAATGTTACATAATTTTTCTTTAGCCATTATTGCCAGAATTCCTATCTTCATCCCAGTGCTGGTGAAATCAAAGATAAAACCAATCTACAGCTTCTGCAATAGCCATCACTGAAATGCTTGCAGAACTTGCCTAGACACATTGAGAACTCTCCTGTATGCATTGTAAACTACCTGTTTGTGCAGCGACTTGTGGTAGTGTTCGGGTATATTTGCTGATGATGTCATCGGTGGTACAATTTTTCCAAAAGGAGCTGTCAATTGGCTTGGTGTATCTTCCTCTCTTCTGTGTGTCATTATCGTCCAGCTAATGTTTGGGGGCCATTAGAGGTGAGGCAAAGAACCTCACCACCCCCCCGGTGGTACAAAGACCTCTCCACAGGTGTTGCTGTAAACTGGACCGGTAGTCAGTGATGGGTAAGATCCAATTGCAATGGTACCAACTTAACGGGTAAGGACCATATGTACTATTGGACAACCTAAGGCAGGCACTGTCCCTAAGCCACATGTGTGTTGTTTAAACAGAGAGGGGGAGATGTTGAGAGCCACATCCGAAGGGGCCCCAGCAAAATTCCAGAAGCCAGCAAACTTCCAGCTGCTGGCTGATGATTGGCTCACAGCAACATCTAGCTGATTGGCTCCTCTGCGGTGATGCTCATTGGGCTGTTTCCCTGCCCTTTCAGACCACGGAGTTGCTCATTAGGGGACTTATTTGGCTTTGCCCACATGACCTAGCCAATCGGCCTCAAGAGCAGGAGGATTGTGGGAGGTGGAGAGAGGATTGTGTGGGAGGAAGAGGCTTTTGGGAAGCCAGTGGTGGCAGTTGGGGCTCTGAGGGTTTTTCCTGAGAGGCTGTTTTGTTTGGCGTGTGTGGTTTTAAAAATAAAGTTACTTTCTTTTGACAATTGGCTCCTGATTGTGCCCAGCAAGACTGCGGCATTATCCTAATATTTCTACAGTAACTGCCCCAGTTTAACAGCAATGCAAGTAGACTCTTATGGGACATGATTTGTATTTTGATGTTCATTTTTATTCAACACTGGTACATTACTATTTCTTCAGTTTATGCACATCAGAGGGTATATATTTCTTGCACAAGTTGGCAAATTTATAGGCATTTGTTTCACTTTCAATCACTTCCTGCTTCAGAACACATGCATTACTCCAGGTTTCTTAACTGGTCTATTCGTGAGACTTCTTTCCAAACATATTATTTCCGATTTTCTTTATAATTGTTTAAGCAAAACTCACACACCCTTCATGATAAACCATAACTATCATTTCACAATTAGATGTATAACTGTTTGGAATGAATGATTGTATATCAATATAAGATTTCTTATATATTTTCTGATATCAATTCAATCCATGATTTAAAGTGGAACCAGTTATATTATTTATTCACAGTATGGTCTATTCATGCATTATCTATATTCATAGACACAGGGTACACCTCTTTGTACCCCCAATACTAATTTATACGTTTTCAAAATATTGCTCCCAGTAATAGAGGAAGAAATACTCATGTCACCTGATCTAAATATGCATGTTATCACAGTAATATTCTGGACGCAAAATGCAAAATTCACACGTGTGATTGTACCAAAGCCTAAATGGACACTGAACATGGATTACTAAAAACATCCATGTCCAGCTTGCATAACGCTCTCAAATGTCAATCCTATCGGTGACTACATATTTGTTTCTTCCTAATATATTCAACCTCAAAACTGTTGAAAATGTCTAATACTATCACTCACCCTGTACTTTGCCTGTTTTCCTAATGTCTCTATTGATATCGGCTTTCCTACATATTTTCCCCAGTTCATCATTGTGACTGACCCTTCACATGTGCTGACATTGATATTCACTCTCTAACCAAAACCCAATTGCTAAAGAACTTTTGGTACAAATACTAAATTCACCCTTGTTCCAAAATCTACCGACTATCTTCCTGATCCTATTGATTATCCCTGTTTGAGTGGAGGTTTTCCTCTACATTCAATCATCCAAGGTACAAGTCCTATGGCATTGTATATCGACTTATCTGAGACATGTGTGCAGAACGTAATTTAAAGCTATGTATCGCAATCAATTGCCCAATGCACTTCTGAGCTTCAAATCTCACCTAGATTTCTGTTTACATACTTATATTTCACCTCTGTATTCCTATAAATATTGCAGGTTCCCAATACCATTATTCATCCCACAGAATGATTCCTAAACCAAATCGATCCTGTTATTATCCCTAACCATACACTGTTGCCTCAATCTAACATTACAAAAGAGCAGGGACAGAGTTCATCTTACAATACAGGAATGTAGGGGATCTTACACCTGCTGAGAACCTCAAATTTCTATGCAGAAATGATCCCTGGAGAAGATGTAGGCAGCTATGAAGGACCTGAGAGAGCAAAAGCCATCTTCCATGGCAAACACCTTGTGATAACGAAGGGATGTGTATGAATCAGCCTCTCTTTTCTTAATGTAGAGAAGATGGACCAAACCAGACCTGCGTGGAGAGGTGTTCCCGGGTGGCCATTGTTGATATACCATTCAAACTTGTCAAAGTGTCACAGGAAGTAGGGGCAGCCTCCATCTCATGAGACCCATGAAAGCAACTGTTAGGACAAAGTGGTTGCCAAGGCAGTGATCTCATTCAGTTCCTGAAGGAGGTGACCTACCTAACTTCGTTGGTGATGTAACTCTCTGAAATTGGGATCCAAGAACCCAGGCACCCAGAGCCAGTCCCAGTCCCAGTCCCAGTGGTCGAACTTGTTTGGATTTACCAAGGACAGAGTCAGTCTTTCTTGGTACCTAATGATATGAGGATGGCCAAATGCCAGTAGAGCTCAGAAAAGGGGCCTTTCCCTAGATAGCAGGTATTGGCTCAATGCTGCCTGCTGACAACTTCGTAGAGTGGGCCAAGAAGAACAGATCTGAGACAGGCCAGGCCATTTTGGGGCAACATAGTATGGCCCACCAGTCAGAGGACACTCCAGATAGTCACAGACCTACTTGGGGGAAGGAGGTGCTTTTGTGGATGTGGATGTGAGTTTGTGGTTTTGTCTCATGTTCTGAAAATAGGTAGGAATGGTGGTTTGTATGGTTTGGAGTTGACTGTTTCTAGGAAGTCGTTTGGCAAGGCGAGTGTTTCTATGTCTGTGTATCCACTGTGTTCGTGGTTGTAGTCTTTAGAAAAGAGAATGCATCAATGGAGGTTTCCTGTCTAGTTGGAAGCTTCCCAGCATTCATCCTGCCCACTTTATAAATGGACTGTGGCTTGCTTATGGATGGGCAACACCTACTATCTTCCTAAGGTCCTCTACACATCTTGATTTCTGGCCTCTCTCCAGAATAGGCTCATGGTTTTGTGGCCAAGATATGTACCACCTCCAAAATCTGTTACATGGCCATGTAATGGATAGCTGAAGGAAATGGGAACATCTCAGAAAACTCAGATATCAGTGTAACCAGTAAAGTCTCAGTTTAAAAACCTTGCTTTGGCCCATTTGCTTACCTATGGTTATGTTGCCCTGAATGTCAGGAAGGTATTTGCCTCAGGCCACCCCTTTCTGAAGCCTGAAGAAAACATTTTTCAAATGGAAATGAATGGGCATCACCTGTGGATCTTTGCTTAATTGCTTTGGAAAGAGATGTGTCTGAATCAGCCTCTTGGCCCTGTGTGAGGTTGGGGCTTTGATTCTCAGAAGGTGATAGATCTAAAGAAAGATCCCATGTGTGCTTGGGTGTTCTATTGCCTCCAACTCACATAAAGGATTTATACCCGACAATCAGTAGGATTAAATTGGAGAATCAGAACAGTATTAACGGCAGGCCTATTTGATCACTCCTGGTTCACAGGAAGGGTGTCTAGGTCACCCTGACTTTAGGCAAATGAGGGGCAAGGGAGTTTATTTTGGAAACTGTCTTGGGCTTCGCCCCTCATGGAAAATTCCATTCAGAGGTTACGATGAGTGTCTATATGGAAGATGATGAGGGCCATGTGGCAGTGTTTTGGTTTTAATTGTGGTCATTTGTGTGCTGGTTGGAAGAGATGACTGGGTACACCTGGACCTGAACTCTGGTGTGATTCCCCTTAGAGACTGAGTTCTGGAACTGACTTCAGGGAAGTATTGCCATTAATTTTGGTGGGATTTTAGAAGGCCACACATGAGAGTCGCCCTTGGAAACTGAGATCTAGTCTCAGGGTGTCTTTCCACAGTGCACTAGGAATCTCCACCAGGATATAAGACGATTTTATTCTGAAAGACTTGGCAACCATAGTAAAGAGTCAAAACACATATTGAACTCACATTGAGTAGACATCAATGGGTCAGGCTTCATGTGACATTTTGGCCACTCGTTGGGAAGCGTTGCCTTTTAGAGTTCTCCAGAGCTTTCATCCTCACCATTTAATGGTTCCTGAATGAATTGAAAAACCAGTGCATCCAACTTGATACTTGAAAAATGGCTAGATAAATACCATGAAATTTTTGAAATTCCCATGACCAGGTGACACTGGAGAACCTTTGGATGTCCTGTTGCTGATCATGAGTGTACCAGACAGTGCCTTGAATCACTGGGTTTCATGAAAATGGTGTAGAACAGAGATGCCAGTAAGTTGGAATTTGCTGAGTAGTGGGCCTAGAACAGTGGTGGGCAGGTGTGTGATTAAACATCTGTGTTGGTGTCATGTGGATTGGCCATTGGCTTCCAAATGGCTTTTGACTGACATGGTGCAGCCAGCAGACCCTTGCATGTAAAGGCATCTTGTTATATGGAGAGGTTTCAGGGCAATGTTCAGAATCAAGTTGCTAGGGACAAGGGGGAAGTCTATGTTGGATATAAGACTGGTTGGTGCATTCTCCTGGCAGACCCTGACCCACCACACATGACAGAACTCCCTCCAGCACTGTGTCCCAGTTGAACTACTTGTATTTCGTGAAGCAAACACCAAACTCCCATTGCAGCAGCTAGAAAGACCATGAAAAATGGAGGATGACCACATGGCTTCAGAGTCCACACAGGAAGACACTTAGCCCCCATTGGCCACAGTTTACATACAAAGAGAGAATTCTGCACTACTGCCTCATGTTCATTAAAGAATAAGAAAACATGTGCTCCAGGTTACATAGATGCAGACCCAGCTTTGATGGTCTCACTGCAAAGGAAGCTAAAGCTCCTGACTACAACATATATATCCAGTGCCCAAACTCAGAGGCAGTTTCTCATAAGTCTTCCGGTCAGCAGAGCACCATGTTTGTGAAGTGTTTACCCTGTCCCTTACTTTGGAAACTCTTCTACCACCCCCAAAGTTGTGAACTCCTGAGCATATTCCATTCCAGATAAGTATTTATAGATTTTCTAACTCTTCTCCTCTAATTGTGTCTAACTTGGGGCGAAGGTAATGTCAAGGCATTGTTCTTGATGAGAGTGGGATGATTATTTTAGCACATATTTGCATAAACATTGGATTGATTTTCCTAATTTTCATTCGAAATACTGAATCACTCCCACTAACCCATACCCTACTAGACTCTATATTCTGACTCCTAATCCTAATATAATGGAGAAAAATAACCCAAAATGAATAGGCATACAAGCATTTCAGAGGAGGCATGGTGTATAATTGGACTTGCCTTTTGCATTATGTAGAATTGGAGTTATAAATCTAGTCAATTTTTTGTTGAAATAGTTCTCCATGTGTTTTTTTAACTTTTGTTGTTTGTTGTTCAAAACATTATATAGTTCTTGATATATCATATTTCACACTTTGATTCAAGTGAGTTATGAACTCCCATTTTTATCCAGTATATAGTTTGCAAAATCATATCAGTTACGCATCCATTGATTTACATATTGCCATACTAGTGTCTGTTGTATTTTGCTGCCTTTCCTATCCTCTACTATCCCCCCTCCCCTCCCCTCCCCTCCCATCTTCTCTCTCTACCCCCTATACTGTAATTTATTTTTCCCCCTTGTATTTTTCCCTTTCCCCTCACTTCCTCTTGTCCGTAATTTTGTATAACCCTGAGGGTTTTCTTCCATTTCCATGTAATTTCCCTTCTCTCTCCCTTTCCCTCCTACCTCTCATCCCAGTTTAATGTTAATCTTCTTCTCATGCTCTTTATCCCTACTCTGTTCTTAGTTACTCTCCTTATATCAAAGAAGACATTTGGCATTTGATTTTTAGGGATTGACTTCCTTCACTTAGCATAATCTGCTCTAATGCCATTCATTTCCCTGCAAATTCTATGATTTTGTCATTTTTTAATGCTGAGTTAAACTCCATTGTGGCCTCTGGCGTGCGCCCAGGTTTCCGTTCCTGTCTTCCTGTTTGTTAATTTCTGGCCTATTTATTGTTGTGACCAGGACCTTAGTCAATGCCTTAGTCTGTCTTTTGCATCTCTCATCTTCCCTTTGCTCCCTTTCTTTCTCTTTGTTTCTCTCATATAGTATACTTTCTCGGCTTCTCTGACTAAATCTCCCAAAGTCATATCTTGTGATCCCTCTAAGAGTTGTAACTTTCTTTTAATATCCAGGGCAGCTTGCCCAATGAAGGCCATCATGACAGATGCCTTTTGATCCTCTGCCTGAGGATCAATAGGGGCTCGAGCCTTTGACTGAGGGGGAAACCTGTCCTCAGGGAAGACTTAAAAAAGCGGAGCTTGCGATTGCCTCAGCAGACACCACCGAAAGACAGATCCAGGAGGAGAGTGGGGATGACACATGGTGAGTGACCCACCATGGGACAAGCAGTTTCGTCACATGATTTGTTTTTGTCAGGCCTCAAGGAGGCCCTCAAGACATAGGGGGCACATGTTAAGAAAAAGGACTTAAAATTATTCTTTTCATACATAGGAGAATTGTGTCCATGGTTTCCCCCTGAAGGGTCCATTGATGGTAGAAAATGGCTTAGAGTAGGAGACTGTTTAAACCATTTTTTTTGTTGTTGTTGAAGAAAAAGTCCTAGAACAAAGGTATATTAGACCTTTTGTAGACATTAATATTTTATTAGATTTTTAAACACCTAGAAAAATTTGTAAGTTTAAATTTAAAGACATTTATATTTATCTGTTTATCCAATTTAAATTGAACCATTTAAATCACGTGAATTAAAGATCTTTGGATCCACTTTGAAATAGTAAGCTTGCCTTAATTTGATTTTAATTGGAGTCAGTGGTCTTTTCTTGCATCCTGGTGTAATATTTTGTAGTTTCCCATCGAGATGACCCTGCCCCAATAGATCACAAGACCAGACTACTGGAAATTCTGAAGCTGGCCTTCCCTCCAGGGCTCCGGCATGAAGAGGCAATTTCCAAGGCCTTGGTGTGAGATTTTGGTCCAGGGAGCACTGCAGTGAACCACCGCCCTAAAACTATTAGCAAGCACATGGTGGAGGAGGCCTCCATAGGTAACTGGCGCCTATATAACATCTGATATCCGCTTAAGGGAGATCTCTTCTGATGACAGAGTGGTGTCCTGGGGAGACACACATATACTCTTGTCTGGTACAGTAAGGAGAATCATTCTGTCCTCTGTTATGTTCTGTAGGGAATTCCTCTGAAAGCATAGAGAGGTGCCAATGGGCACGCAGGAGCTCCTATCCCAGAGCTTTAGCAAGACGTTGCATAGTTCCTCTGTTTTTCTGTTTCTGCGCTGGTTTTCTGTTTTTTTGTGTGTTTTGTTCTGTGTTTC
Source organism: Callospermophilus lateralis (assembly GCF_048772815.1). Classification (NCBI taxonomy): domain Eukaryota; kingdom Metazoa; phylum Chordata; class Mammalia; order Rodentia; family Sciuridae; genus Callospermophilus; species Callospermophilus lateralis. The sequence goes on from NW_027514294.1 coordinate 325,747, forward strand.
ATATGTTTTTTTTTTTTTTGGTTTGTTTTAGTGTGTTTTTTTGTGTGATTTCTGTGGTAAAACTTAACTGAAAATGGGTAATAAAGCAAGTAAACTGACACCCATTTGGACTGTGTTTTAAAGAACTGTGATGAACTTTAATACCCTTTGTTAAGCAGGATGAGAGAAACCCCTAGCTGGCTGCCTGGAGCACACCCACTGCAGAGGGCAATGCCTGCTGGGGACCTAAGAACTGAGTATCTCCCAGGTTAACACGTGAAACTCCTTAAAACCCCTTGTTCCTTCAGATCGATAGAATCACAACCATTGGGCAGAGACCCCTGTTTTTCTCCTTTGTTAGCAAAGCAATAAATCTCCCTTTTTCTTTTTCTCAAACCCTGTCCTCATTATTAAATTGGTATTAATTGGCTTCAAAATCAGGAACCAAACTTGAAGTTACAATTTTTGGTACCCCCCACACCCCGGAACTCTTTGAGAGCTGACTACTGAAATGTTAGGAGACGGAGCGTGCTTGGGGTGAAACCGAACAAGAGGAGCTAATCCTGTAAGTGAAAGGAGGGACTGAGGGACTTCCAGCAGCTGCCCAAGCCCTGTTGCTTCAGAGAATTACCTACTTCCTTCCCTGCACTGTAAGGATTTTGCCATCTCTGTTTTCTTAAAAAAGAGAAAAAGAAAAAGGGGACACTAAATACAGTAAAGTCACCATGGAGACCCTTGATTTTACATTTCAGGTTGTCCCTCTGTGAAAACATCTGGTTCCCTTGTGGGAAAATCTATGGTGCCACTGGTGTAGGAGATTTTTCTCTTATCTGCTCTGGTTTAAAGGCTTCTGTCTGTAAGCCATAGTCTGGAGCTCCTTTCAGTCTGTCTTGTGTCTTTGTTTCTGGCCCTTTAAGACATGTGCAATAATGTGTTGATATTATAAATCATTTCTTGGGAATGATCTTAGCTGAATGTGTATCTAAATGATGATGTTTTATTGTAACAATCTGGCATCTGAATGGGTTTTTGAAGCATTGCACAATCTTGCAGTTAAAAGTCGGGTTTAGGAAATTGTTTAGTTTATGATTTCAGATAATTCATGGCAGAGAACTTAAATACTTAGGATGGAAAACTAGAGAACTCTACTTCCAAGTTGGCAAGTAACTTCCCAATCATTCAGGCTTTTTTTTCACCAATTTTTAATTGGGTAGCCTGGGAAAATGTCACTGTGTCTACCAGTGCATTAATTTGGACAAGGATAGTAAATCATAGTATGGTATCTGTTGACAAAACAAGATATAAAGATGTAAAATTTTGTAAACTGTGTCTTAAACTTGTATCATAAAATTTTGTGAATTTTGTCTTAAAATTGTATTATAATTTTCAACATCTGAACCTGAAAATTATGGTTGAAATGCCTTAGGCCTGAGGTGTCTGCTCAGAATAGCAGCTTTTTCCTGCTCCTTCCAGACCTCAGCCAGGACTTATGTTGAATGGCAAATGAAAGAGGCCTGCAAGCTCAGTAGGAGAGTGATCTGAGGCCTAAAAAAAATTAAATTGTATGGTATTTACTAATTAATGGCCAGTCAATTTTTCTAGGACTCTTATTTTTTCCTTAGATTCTTTATTTTTTTTTGAGCTCATGATTTTGATCCTAAAGACCTAGGATGATGTTTTTCTGACCAGTTCTATCTTTGACTAACTGTGTAGTTTTTGAAACATTGCAATGGATATTTCACCTGGAAAAGCTACAAGGCCTTTACTATTATTATGTGTGCACAATTTTGTTATGTGTTGTATGTCTATATATTCATATGTTCGTATATCATATATATGATACACAAATTAACATTTATAAAGAGCACTCATTAAAACAAAAACGCTCATAAAAACAAATTTTAAAAAGTGGATCCAAAGATCTTTAATTCAAGTGATTTAAATAGTTGAATTTAAATTGGATAAAGAGATAAAAATAAATGTCTTTAAATTTAAGCTTACAAGTTTTTCTAGGTGTTCAAAAATCTAATAAAATATTAATGTCTACAAATGTTCTAATATGCCTTGGTTCTAAGACTTTTCCTTCAACACAAAAATGGTTTACACTGTTCAATATATTTGTCTAATATATTGATAAATAAGTAAAGTAAATTTGATATGGGATTACTCATTCATGAGTACTTTTGTTAGATATCTGATTGATTTACTAAGGTCTGTATAAGTTTGTACTAATGTCTGTATAAGATTGTAATAATCAGTCATGTGTTAAAGAGACAAAAATTTCTTAAAACATAAGTTTACCCATAACATTGTGTTTATTAAGTTTTATTTTTTCTAGAGCAAGCAACCATAAAAATTAAACAACTGATTAAATAAGAACTGTTATTTTAGAGCACTGTACTGCCATTTATTTAAAAGCTAAACTTGGTTAATGTAGAAACTTCAATGTAATTGTGATGCTATTAATGTGCTCATATCTTTCAGGTATACGAATCTGTAAGGTAGAAACTTTAAAAGAGCATTATTTCAAGCTGGTGTTCTAAAGTTGTATGGTAAAAAAATATATTGGGCATTCATTTACTTCTTATCAATAAGATATGTAAAGTTGTATGTTACTTTTTACATTGGGGAACAATTTAAATGTATTTTTATGTTAATGAGAGTCTAATCTATATAAAGGTTAAAAACTTTCAGCCTTTCTTAAATTCATGTTTTAAATGTGATATCATATGGTGTTAACTAATGTTCATGTGACCTCAAATAATATATGTAATCTTTGTAAAATGATATTTAAAAAAACAAAGATCATCTTTAGAAGTAAAACACTTAAGTTTTATAAAGAGCCCTGCCTTACCTGAGATAAGGCTCTGTGTCCCATCTTACTATATGTGAGAATGACTACGAAAGCAGTAGGTCAGATATTATTTCATTTAAAGTTATGTTCAAAAGTTGTTTTTTTTTCTGTCAAGATTTCTAGGATCTCAAACAGGGGATATAATGTATAACTCAGCTTAAAACTTCAGGGTAGCTATTACACGAACTAAGTATTTTTACTCTTGTTAAAAAATTTTATTTTGTAATTTCCTTATAAGTGATCTAAAGATTCCTTGTTAGTGTTTTACAGAAGTGTTGCTTTAAGAACACAACATGGGTTAATTTAAGATAATAAGTCATCACCTACAAGACAGACAGAATAATACAGATCCCAGTTAATAAAAAAGATAAATAATTATAAAGTTATAGACATTAAAGCCCAGTACTCTTAATATAAGGCTGTTAAAATTTATTTGCTGGATGATTAAGATTAGTATTTATATTAAAGTTACATGAAAAGGGACAAGAAAACCAATATTTGGCTCTTGCCCTCTGAGTCAGTCTGAATCCAGGGAACAAGGGACTTCTCAAAGACCTTTGCAACTCTGGGCCTCATATCTTCCCAATTAGGGAGATTAATGAGACCCCTGGAGAACAGAAAGCCAATCAGTGCATTTGCTAAGAAGAGGAGAGTCATCAGAGAAGGGAGACATCCCTGATGCTTCCAAGGGTAGCCACATGGTCAAGCAAGACCTGGACCCACCTAGCGCAAATGGCACTAGCAGAACTGAGAAGCTGCTCTCAAGTTTCCCCAGGAATGACTCCCATAAAAGCTCAGCTGACTGTTAACAATAGATAGAAACAAAAGTCAGTTTGACTGTTTCATGATAAACACTTAGGAAAGACAGTTAAAACCAAAATACAGCCATTCTTGGGCATTTTAAATAATAATATTAATAATAATAATAATAATTTTTTATACACATTATGTTAGCCTCCCAAAATAAGTAAGACTGGAGGCTACAAAGAAGGATTCCCAGAAAGGAATGCCTGATAACTATAAAAAGAGACTATCAAGAGGAGCTGCCAGAGGCAGAAATTTTTAGTTTAAGGCCTACAGATATTCCTAACCTACAGGTAGGGTTGGTGTTTGCTAGTACGATTATCCAGCCCTGAGTAACAGAATTAAAGGTTTCTCTATTACACACAGAGGTCATACTAGTAAAATGATTTTGCAAGATAAGATGATATTAAATCATTAAACTGTATCTTATGGAGAGGGATAACTGTAACACTAAATGTTAAATATTAAGTTGACAGTCCTGATAACTGGGAATATTAAAGCCTGCTGAGGGAACTTCTATACAGTGACATGTTCCAGCTGCTGCAACATTTTTTCAGTACTCAAGGTTCTTGTTTCTCACACAGAAGAACCCATCCCCAGATGAATTTACAACCTGTTCTTCCCCAACCAGACTTCAAAACGAACTGATTTCTAAAAGGCAACTCATGTTCCTCAACTGACTTCTAAAAGGCAATTCATGTCCCTTATACTGTGCCCACTCACGTCACTCTCTCTCAGCTCAGAAGAAGCCAAAATGAGTGACGCCTCTCGTCTTACAACTATGGAGCCAAAAATAAATAGAATATCAATATAAGTAATTAATTAAGTCAGGTAAAACCAGGAATCCAATTTTGGGTGAGTTCTAAAAATTTGGAGACTGTTACCTGAGGGATTAAAATTCCCTCATTGCTCTTTCCCTACCCTATCAAAAATTTGGAAGGGACACATTAAAAAAGGGGGAATGATTTGCATTTCTCTGACTGCTAGAGATGGTGAGCATTTTTTCATATACTTGTTGATTGATTGTATGTCCTCCTCTGAGAAATTTCTGTTCAGGTCCTTGGCCCATTTGTTGATTGGGTTATTCGTTATCTCATTGTCTAATTTTTTTAGTTCTTTGTATATTCTGAATATTAGCGCTCTGTCTGAAGTGTGAGGAGTAAAGATTTGTTCCCAGGACGTAGGCTCCCTATTTACCTCTCTTATTGTTTCTTTTGCTGAGAAAAAACTTTTTAGTTTGAGTAAGTCCCTTTTGTTGATTCTAGTTATTAACTGTTGTGCTATGGGTGTCCTATTGAGGAATTTGGAGCCCGACCCCACAGTATGTAGATCATAGCCAACTTTTTCTTCTATCAAACGCCATGTCTCTGATTTGATATCAAATTCCTTGATCCACTTTGAGTTAACTTTTGTGCATGGCGAGAGTAAGGGATTCAGTTTCATTTTGTTGCAAATCTCACTCCAGTAAGATTGGCAGCCATTAGGAAGTCAAACAGCAACAAGTGCTGGCGAGGATGTGGGGAAAAGGGTACTCTTGTACATTGCTGGTGGGACTGAAAATTGGTGCGGCCAATTTGGAAAGCAGTATGGAGATTTCTTGGAAAGCTCGGAATGGAACCACCATTTGATCCAGCTATTCCCCTACTCGGTCTATTCCCTAAAGACCTAAAAAGAGCACACAATAGGGACACTGCTACATCCATGTTCATAGCAGCACAATTCACAATAGCAAGACTGTGGAACCAACCTAGATGCCCTTCAATAGACGAATGGATAAAAAAAATGTGGCATTTATACACAATGGAGTATTACTCTGCATTAAGAAATGACAAAATCATAGAATTTGGAGGGAAATGGATGGCATTAGAGCAGATTATGCTAAGTGAAGCTAGCCAATCCCTTAAAAACAAATGCCAAATGTCTTCTTTGATATAAGGAGAGTAACTAAGAACAGAGTAGGGACGAAGAGCATGAGAAGAAGATTAACATTAAACAGGGATGAGAGGTGAAAGGGAAAGGGAGAGAGAAGGGAAATTGCATGTAAATGGAAGGAGACCCTCAGGGGTATACAAAATTACATAAAAGAGGAAGTGAGGGGAAAGGAGAAAAATTTAAGGGGGAGAAATGAACTACAGTAGAGGGGGTAGAGAGAGAAGAGGGGAGGGGAGGGGGGAGGGGGGATAGTAGAGGATAGGAAAGGCAGCAGAATACAACAGACACCATAATGGCAATATGTAAATCAATGGTTCTGCAACTGATGTGATTTTGCAATCTGTATATCCGGTAAAAATGGGACCTCATATCCCACTTGAATCAAAGTGTGAAATATGATATCTCAAGAACTATGTAATGTTTTGAACAACCTACAATAAAAATTAATTTAAAAAATATTAAAAAGCAAAAAAAAATGGGGGGGGAATGATAAACCCAACCTGATCATTTATTAAAATTGGGAGCCATCTTGCCACAAAGTCATGAAAAGATAATTTTGCTTTCCTATAAATTACTGCAAATTCTGAATCTGCTTGGAATGCCTGTCCGTGCCTTGAACTCACCCATGCCTGGCTCTCTGACCAGATAGCAGCCCTCTCTGAAAATTTAGTGACACCTCATAAATATTGGCCTTCTCTGGCCAGACAACGACTCTCGTGAGTCTCTAATGGTCCTCATAAATTCTGATGATGGGGACAGCAAAAAAAAAATTGTAAACTAGCAATAGCGTGATGCTTCTCCGAGTTCTGTTATCTGTAACCCCCCTTTTGTGTAACTTACTGGACTATAAAGCTGGGCTGTAGGAAAGGTGGGGTTGCTGTCTTGTTTCTGCCATTTTGAGAGGGATAGGCAGCTCAGCCAGTGGAAAAATAATAAGCTTGCTTTAATTTGATTTTAATTGGAGTCAGTGGTCTTTTCTCCTGTCCTGGTCAAACAGGTAAACACTCCACAAACATGGAGCTCTGCCGGCCTAAAACTTATTGAGAAACTCTCCCTGACCTTGGGCACTTGAAATATATGTTGTTTTCAGGAGCTTTAGCTTCTTTGTAGTGAGACCATCAGAGCTGGGTCTGCATCTATGTGACCTGGAGGACATGGTTTCTTATTTTCCAATGAACATGAGGCAGGAGTGCAGAATTCTCTCTTTGTAGGGAAACTGTTGTCACTGAAGGCTAAGTGTCTCCCCATGTGGTATGTGAAGCCATTTGCGCATCTTCCACATTTCATGGTGTTTCTTGCTGCTGCACTGGGGGTTTAGTATTTGCTTCATGAAATATAAGGAGATCAACAGGGACTCAGTGCTGGAGGGATTTCTCACACGTGTGGTGGGTCAGGGTCTCCAGGAGAATCCACCAATGAGGCTTATATCCCACATAGCTTGCCCCCTCAACCATTGCAACCTGATTCTGAACACGGCCCTGAAACCTCTAAATATAACAAGATGCCTTTATATGAAGAGATCAGACATATAGGGATTACTGGCTGCACCATGTCTGCCACAAGACATTTGGAAGTCAATGGCAGATCCAAATGGCCCCAGCAGAGATATTTCATGACACAACTGCACACCACAGCTCTGGGTCACTACTCAGCAGGCGCCAACATACAGGATTCTTTCTTCTACACCATTTTCATGAAACCCAGTCAATCAAGGCACTCTCTGGTACACTCATGATCAGCAACTGGACATCCAAATGTTCTTCAGTGCCACTTGGTCATAAGAATTTCAAAAATTTCATGGTATTTATCTAGCCATTTTTCAAGGATGAAGTTGGATGCACTGTGAGTTTCAATTCTTTCAGGAACCATTAAATGGTGAGGAATTTCATTTCAATGAAAGCTCTGGAGGACTCTCACAGGCAAGGCTTCCCATGGAGTGGCCAAAAGGTCACATGAAGCCAGGCCCATTGAGGTCTACAATGCTAGGTCCATGTGTGTTTTGAATCTCAACTATGGTTGCCAAGTCTTTCAGAATAAAATCATGTGATATCGTAGCTGAGATTCCCAGTGTTCTGTGGAGAGCCACCTGGGCCTATATCTCAGTTTCCAATGGGGACTCTCATGCGTGGCCTCCTGAAATCCCAACACAATTCATGGCAATTCTTCTCTGAGGTCAGGTCCAGAACGCAGTCTCTAAGGGGAATCACACCAAAGTTCAAGCCATGGTGGACACAGTTATGTCTTCCAACTGCCACACAAATGACCACAATTAAAACCAAAACACTTTCACATAGCCCTCGTCTTCTTCCATGTAGACACTCATCAAATCCTCTGGCTGGACGTTTCCAAAAGGGGTGAAGTCCAAGACCCTGTCCAAAATATGCTCCCTCGCCCCTATGTTGCCTAAAGTCAGTGTGGCCTAAACACCTTTCCTGTGAACCAGGAGTGATCAAATAGGCCTGACCTTATTACTGCTCCACTTCTCCAATTTGAGGCCTACTGACTGCCAGGTATAAATTCTTTATATGAATGGGAGTCATGAAAAAACCCAAGCATCTATGGTCTAGCCTTTGCAGGCCAGGATGGAGGTCAGGAACCTTACAGAAGATGGCGAGAGACTTCATACACAATGACTGCTATTTTGACCATTTTGTATTTGTAGCACACATGGAATCTTACCTTAGATCCATCAGGTGTTAAGAATCTAAACAGCAGCCTCACACAGGTTCACGAGGCTGATTCAGACACATCCCTTTTGGAAGCAATTAAGCAAAGAGCCACAGGTGATGCCCATTCATTTCCATTTGAAAACTGTTTTCTTAAGGCTTCACAAAGGGGTGGCCTGAGGAAAAGACCTTCCTGACATTCAGGGCAATGAAGCAATAGGTAAGCATTTGGCCCAAAGCAAGGATTCTCCACTGAGACTTTACTGGTCACATTGATATCTGAGTTTTCTGAGATCCTCCCATTCCCTTCAGTTATCATGTACATGGCCATGTCACAGTGCTTGGAGGTGGTACATATCTTGGACACAAAACCATGAGCCAATTCTTGAGAGTGGCCAGAATTCAGGAAGAAAACAGAAACGTAGTAAGACAGTAGGTGTTGCCCATCCATAAGGCAAGTCACAGTCCATGCGTTAATTGGGCAGGATGAATGCTGGGAAGCTTTCTACAAGACAGGAAACATCCATTGATGCATTTTCTTTTCTAATGTCTACAACCACGGACACAGTGGGAGAAACAGACATAGAAACACTCGCCTTGTCAAACAATTTACTAGAAAAAGTCCATTCCAATCCAAACAAACCACCTTTCCTACCTATTCTCAGAACATGAGACAAAACCACACACTCACACCCACACCCACAAAGGCACCTCCTTCCCCCAAGTAGGTTTGTAACTATCCAGAGTGTCCTTTGACTGGTGGGTCATACTATGTTCCCCTGATATGGCCTATCCATTCTCAGATCTGGTCTCCTTGGCCAACTCTGTGACGTTGTCAGGAGCATGTGGAGAGCCACTACCTACTTTCTCAGGAAAGGTCCCTGGCATGTGGCCATCCTCACATCAGTAGGTACCAAGAAAGACTGACTCTGTCCTTAGTAACACCAAACAAGTGAGCCCACTGGGACTGGGACTTGGATTGGCTCTCAGTGCCTGGCTTCCTGGATCCCAAGTTTAAAGTGTTCCATCACCAAGGAAGTGAGTTGGTTACTTCCTTCAGGAATTTAATGAGGTCACTGCCTTGGCAAACACATTGTCCTAACAGTTGCTTCCAATGGTTCCATGAGATGGAGGCTGCCCCTACTTCCTGTGACATTTTCACAAGTTAGAATGATATATAAATCAAAGGCACCAAGAAACAGCGCTCCACAAAGGCCTGGTTTGGTCCGTCTCCTGTACATTAAGAGAGAGGCTGATTCAGCCACATCCCTTCATCCTGACCAGGTTTTTTGGCAATGGAAGATGACTTTTGCTCTCTCAGGTCCTTCATAGCTGCCTACATCTTCTTCAGGGATCATTTCTGCATGGACCTTTGAGGTTCTCAGCAAGTGGAAGATCCCCTACATCCCTATATTTTAAGGCCAACTCTGTCCCTGCTCTCCTCTAAAGTTAGATTGAGAGATCACTGTGTGGTTACGGTTAATAACAGTTTCGATTTGGGTTAGGAATCATTCTGCAGGATGAATAATGGTATTGGGAATCTGTGATATTTATAAGAATATAGACGTGAGTTAAAAGTATGGAAACAGAAATCTAGGTAAGATTTGCATCCCAGAAGGGCATTGAGACCTTCATTGGGATACTTAGCAATGTTATACTTTCTGCACAAATGTCTCAGATAAATCCATACACAATGGCATAGGACGTTGTACCTTGGATGATTGAATGTCGAAGAGAACCTCCAGTCAAAAATGGATAGTCGGTGGAATTAGGAAGATAGTCAGTAGGTTTAGAAAGAAGGGTGAGAATAAGATTTGGAAAAAAGTTCTTTACCAATAGGGTTTCGGTTAGAGAGTGAATATTAATGTCAGCCCATGTTAAGTGTCAGTCACAATAATGAATTTGGGAAAATATGTAGGAAAGGAGATATCAATAGAGACCTTAGGAAATCAGGCAAATTATTAAGTGAGTCATAGGATTAGGCATTTTAAACAGGGTTGAGGTTGAATATATAACCTTAGGAAGAAAGAAATATGTAGTCACCAATAGAATTGACATTTGAGAGCATTAGGCAACCTGGACATGAATGTTTTTAGTAATTCATGCTCACTTTCCATTTAGGCTTTGTTGAAAATAAATAAAATAGGTACTTGTCTCTTCCTGTTTTTCTGTATGCTTAAGAAAACACTCTTGAAATCTTGAAAACTTTTTGCTAATCTTGTTCCCAGAATGTGCTGTCCCCAACTGCCAAACTGCAGAATGTACATCCTCACCCGTTTACATGCAAACCACCCACTTGCCCTGACCCATCAATAAACTTCCCTCCCTGCCCTCTTCAAGAAAAGTATATAAGCTCTGCTTAAGCTGTTCTCAGTGCTCTCTGCTCTATTCAAGTGAGGTCTGAGCCCCAGAATTTTGGGTGCTTTGCTGTTGCATGAGACAGTGTCTTGGTGGTCTCTTCCTCCAATGGTCGCCTGACCATTACATCTGAGGGCCCCAGCGAGTTCCAGCAGCGTTGGACGAAAGACCCCCAATAGGCTCATCTCAGGTTAAGTAAGGCGCCACTTTCTTGTTTCAGGTTTCAGGTTAGGGATGGGCAAAATGGCTATTGGTGATGAGCATGAGCTCTCTCTGACGGTGGCTGACAGAAGTGTCACAGAGCCACAGGCCACGTCTCTGGGGGACGCCCCAGAGAACTCGGGAAACCGAGTAACAATAGTCTCCTAAACTCAGTGATATTTTGTTTTGGATTCGGTATTGTCAGCCCATCAGGTTTTCCTGGCTACTCAGTCCTGTTCTCAGTATTGGACGTCCATTGCCTGTCTTTATTGTCTTGTCTGTGTCGTGTGTCATTGCTTTCACTATTTGTGTATCTTTCATATGGGACAGAGCACTTCAATGCCTCTGTCCCTGAACCTTGATCACTGGACCAAAGTCTGCTTAAAGGCTCAGAATCTTCTTTTTTTCAGTAAAACGTCAGATCTGGAAGACTCTATGTGTCTCAGAATGACCCACCTTTGGAGTCGGATGGCCCCCAGAAGGATCTTTCTACTTCACACTAATTCAAAAACTCAGAGATATTGTCTTTCAGCCGGGGCCACATAGCCATCCAGATCAACAGCAATATATCTTTAGTTTGCAGGACCTCTGCAAATCTCTTCTTCCATGGTTGAAGCCTTTCCTTGTCCCTGTCCCCGCTCCTACTGGTTCTCCCACTTTTCTATCTCTCAAACCCTCTGCTCCCCCTCCTCCACCCTCTGTTGTCCCTGAGTCTCAAGACTCTACTGGACTCTCTTCCCCCTCCTTATGCCCTGCCCTTGTCCTCCAACCCCAAACACCCTCTAAGTGATTCCCCTGCTGCTGACTCAGACTCTCCACCATTGGAGGAATATAGGCCAGCCCAGCGCCCTCCAGGTGACTACCCCACGGCACACACAGCCCCTCCTTCCTTGGAGGTAGCTGGCCCTGCCAAAAGAACACAAAGTACTCGCCGGGGGGGTTAAACTTTGAAGTGGATACAGGGTAAGTATACTCAGCCCTTAAGGCCCCATTGGGCCATCTATCAAACAAAAAGGACTCTAGTTCAAGGGGCTAATGGCAGTAAATATGGGGCTTAGACAACTAAGAGGACCATGGACCTGGGGAAAGAAAAAATCCATCACTCGTTCCTAGTAATCCCAGAATGCCCGACCCCATTGATGGGCACACATCTGCTCAAAAAGCTCCAGGCCAGAATAACTTTTAACCCTGAAGGCCCCCAAGTGAAATTTCTAAATTTTTCAGTAAAAACTCCTATAGTCACGGCTTTTACTATGTCAGTAGAAGATGAACATCAACTTGTCAAACCCCCCAAGACTGATCAAACAGGCAAGCTACCCCGGAAATGGATAACAGATTACGCAGATGCCTAGGAAAAAAACTGCTGGGTTACACGTAGCCATGAAACATCCTCCAATAACAGTGGAGTTAAAAACTTCAGCCCCCCCATCAATGTCAAAAAATATCCTCTGAGCAAAAAAGCTAAAGATGGGATAAGGCCCCATATTCAGAAATATCTGGCCTTAAGGGTCCTAAGGCCCTGTCATTTGAACTGGAACACTGCCCTGTTACCAGTATAAAAATCCAGGAACCGGGGACTATCGCACCGTTCAAGACCAAAGAGAGATCTACAACAGAGTGCAGGACATTCACCCCACAGTACATAATCTGTACAATCTGCTTAGCACTCTGAACCATGAGCGGAAATGGTATACTGTTCTGGACTTAAAAGATGCTTTCTTTTGCTTGCCTCTGCATAAAGATAGTCAGTTGCTATTTGATTTCGAGTGGTTAGACCCAGAAACCGGGATGTCTGGTCAACTAACATGGACTAGACTCCCACAGGGGTTCAAAAACTCCCCCACTCTCTTTGATGAAGCCCTCCACAGAGACCCCAACAACTTCAGAACTATGCACCCTGACGTCACCCTGCTTCAATATGTCAATGACCTGCAACTGGCAGCCAACACCAAGAAAAACTGTGAGTCTGGAACCCAATTATTATTATACGAGCTTGCTCAACTCTGGTATAGTGCTTCTGCCAAAAAAGCCCAAATTTGCCAGCAAGAAGTAATCTTCCTGGACTATTCCCTTAGGGGCAGTAAGCGATGGCTCACTGAGACCAGAAAACAATCCATTGAGCAGATACCACCCCCATCTAACAGCAGACAACTCAGAGAGTTTCTTGGGACTGCTGGCTTATGCAGCTTATGGATACCTGGGTTTGCGTCCTTATCTGCTCCTTTATACCCGCTGTTAAAGAGAGATGCCCAATTCTAATGGACCCCTGAGCACCAGCAAGCTTTTGATAACATCTAAGGACACTGACACTGAAACCCTCAACTTCACTGAGCCCAGCTTGCATTTTCAGAAAGCCCTAAACTAAGTTAAAAATGTACATCAACTCACTCACCTTGGTTCAAAGAAACTGCAGGCATTCCTGAAGGATCAAGAACAGAGTTTTCCACTAACCGACTCAGAGCGAAAGAAATAACTGAACGGGTAACAAAAGCCTGCCGGGTCTGTCAATTGGTTAATGCTTACCCTTCCAACTTTCCTGCAGGAAAGCACCTACAAGAAACCAGACCAGGACAATTCTTGGAAGTGGACATTACTGAAATTATGCCAGGAAGTTATGGACTTAAATATCTCCTAGTCTTTGTAGATACATTTTCAGGATGAATTAATTGAAGCCTCCCCCCCCCCCCACACACACACACACAAAAAAAAACAACAACAACAAAATAAATGGCACAAATGGTGGTCAAGAAGATCCTGAAAGATATTTTTCTAAGATACGGACTGGCTAAGGCAATAGGGTCTGATAATGGACTGGCGTTAATTGCCCTGATAAGTCAGGGATTAGCCAGGACCCTGGGGATTAATTGGAAATTACATTGTGCTTATAGACCCCAGAGCTCAGTACAGGTAAAAAAAAAAATAATAGAACCATTAAAGAGAATTAACAAAATCAAGCTTAGAGATCGGCATAAAAGATCGATCTATTCTCCTGCTTTATGCACTGTTTCATGCAAGAAATACTCATACTCCTCTGTTTCCTTGTGTAACCTCACCCCCTATGAAATTCTCTATGGTCCCTCCTCCAGTAAGGGACCTAACCCAAACTCTAAGACCTAACGATCCCTTCCACACCCCCTTGCTTGACAGACTTAAAGCTCTTGAAAGAAATCAGCAATATCTGTGGAAACATCTGGCCACTGCCGACCAACCTGGGGACGAGGGGACTCCATATCGATACCAAGTAGGAGACTTCGTCTACATTAGACGACATCAGGTGTCATCCCTGGAACCCCACTGGAAAGGACCATATAAGGTGCTACATATAACACCTACAGTGGTAAATGTAGACGGAATCACTTCATGGATCCATGTCTCTCATCTCTGGCCTGCGCCCTGTCCAAAATCTGACTGGAAACTGGAAAAGACTGGTAACACTTTCAAAGTGCGTATTCGCCATGTGGATAAGGCTACAGACTCTCCCCTTGGCCAAGAGTAGTCCTAACCCTCATCAGCCTGTTCAGCAGTAATGGCTGATCACAAATCCTACTGTACAAGAAGTATGGTCTATCTTGCATACAGCTCCTTTAGGGACATGGTGGCCATCTCTCCACCCAGACATTTGTCAGCTGGCTATAGGTCTTTCCTATTGGGATATCCCTGATGAAGGGGATCCAACTAAAATTCCAATAAATCCTTTCCGTATCATAGGTAATAGAAACAAACATTATGGATGTAGGGACACGAGAGCCAGATGCAGGTTGGCTAGCCTAGATTACTATGTTTGCCCAGCGGACTATCAAAGCCACAAACAGACATGGCTGTGTGGGGGAAATGCCGACTTCTTCTGTAAGTCATGGGAATGTGAGCATACAGGGGTGCCTGGTGGAAGCCAAACTCCTCATCAAATTCAATACACAGCATTGGCCATATTACCAATTACACAACCAATACCGATGGCCCCCAGAGGGGTCTCTAGATCCTAAAATTCTCCGTGACCTTTTTAACTTCGGCAAGTGCTCAAAGGGTGGAAGGAAATTCCCCTAAGTGGAGGCATTTTCCCTCCTTCGCTCACATCCTGAACTATGCTTATCCAATAGATCCTCACCCTCAGCTTTCTGCTCCAGACTCTCTGCTGCCACTCCCACCTCAGCAACCTGATTTCTTCCCTCCAATTACTAGATCAAAAACCCAAACCGCCGGTTCTCAGATTATTGCCCCCTTGCTGAGGTAGCAGGTACTGAGGTACCCATCCACCCACTCACTACTCTCTTCTCCTGTCAGTGCCCGCACCAGGTCCCACCAGGTCCTCTTACCAGCTAACCCAAAGCTCAAACCAGCTAAGGAGAGCCCTCAGACCCCTATCCAAGATGTAATGAAAATGGCCTTTAAAGTTGCTCTGTCATCACTGAAAACAGGTTACTAAGAATTTAAAGTCCCTCACAGGCTTTTTGGGATACAAACTCCCATCTTCCCCTCTGCTCTATCTGTTCTACTGCTCAAGTTTTGTTGCCTGGAAAATTCCAAACCCCTTTCCCATTATTCTTTTACATGTCTCCTTCCTCATGCTCAGACCCAAGGTGCTGCTCTCAGACCCGCCTTCCCTGTCTTCCCCGTCTATACCAGGCCCACAGAAAAGTCTTAAATGACCTTCTCCAGCAGTCTTCACCATGGCTGACTTTAGGACTTTCAGCCAAAGAGTCCCTATAAAAGAGTTCAATGTAGATAAACTTCCCCTTTTCGTGTTTCCCTGTTCTATTTGGCCACTGGCTGGAAAAATCAGCACTCCTAAGCTAGACTCCCCCTTACTAGTTTTTCACAAAACATGTGAACAAGGCCTCTGGCCTTGAGCTGGGGCTTCACAGACATGGTTACATTTCTAAGATAAATAAGTTACCAAATGAGCTCCATTGTTACAGCTGGCAGTGAGAAAAAAAAAAAGAGAAGAAAAAAGCTCTCCCACTCCAGGTGTCCTTAAAATGTTAACTTGCCCAGAACAGATGAAAAAAACAATAGAAACGAAAACTTCTTTTTGTGAACTTATGCAGACTGTGAACTTCTGAGCCCCTTCCCTTACATGTTGGGTACAAAATTCGGAAACTACCTAAATTTGGAGATCAGGTGACTAATTGATTACAACAGAAGCAATGCCCTCTAAATCCGTTGCAACCAAATAGGTATGTTTCGCTGTCTTCGGTGCTATCTTAGGTGCCTTGAATTGTCCGTCCTTACAACAGTATAATTCTATATACTTAAACATTGTTTATGTTTTCATAAAATGGTCAACAGATGTGATTAATTATGTAATGTTCAGATGTTTCCCAGAGTGCTCTATCATGAGGCAGGTTAATTTAAATATCAAATACGGGGGCATACAACCCGGTTCCTCTGGGAACCTGTATCCCTCACTTTAGCCATCCTATTAGGAAAAGGAGCTGCTGCAGGTGTGGGCACAGGAATCACTGTCCTAGTCCATGTGACACAACAAATGACCCGATGAGAAGCAGCAATAGACCAAAATTTAAAGATATTAAAAACCTCCATCACAGTTTTATAGGAATCTTTAACCTCTCTCTCTGAAATTGTTTTACAGAACATGCGAGGGTTGGACCTCCTCTTCGTGAGAGAAGGGGGCTTTTGTGCTGCATTGAGGGAAAAAGTTGATTTTATGCCGACCATACTGGAGTTGTAAAAAAATCTATGAGTAAATTAAGAAGACGCCTAGAAGAGCATCAACAAGAGAGAGATGCACAAAAAGGGTGGTTTGAGTCTTTGTTCACACAGTCCCCCTGGTTAACTACGCTTTTATCAGCCCTGGCCAGTCCATTAATAATCCTCATTTCATTGCTAATTGTAGGACCCTGTTTGCTCAACCATCTAGTTTCCTTTCTACAAGCTTAAATTGGATAAGTTAAACTTATGGTAATCAGACAACAATATACCTCACTAGAAGACATAAAATGTGAGACCCCGCAATGCTCATTTTTATGATTAAAATTAACCAGAATAAGAAGTGGGGAATGAAAGGTTAATAAAATATGTACTTTTAACTTCTTGTTTTTCTGTATGCTTAACAAAATACTGATGAAATCTTGAAAACTGTTTGCTAATCTTGTTCCCAGAATGTGCTGTCCCCAATTGCCAAACTGTTGAATGTACTCCCTCTCCCATTGGCATGCAAACCACTCACTCGACCTGACCCATCAATAAATTTCCCTCCCTGCTCTCACCACGTAAATTGCATAAGCTCTGCTTAAGCTGTTCTTAGGGCTCTCTTCTCTATTCAAGTGAGCTCTGAGCCCCAGCATGCTGGACCCCCAATAAACCCTTTGCTGTTGCATGAGACAGTCTCTTCGTGGTCTCTTTTCCGACGCTCGCCCGACCTTTACATTGGTACAATCATAAGTGTGAACATTCCTATGTGTGTCCAGAATATTACTATAATAAATAATATATGTAGATCAGGTAATAGGAGTTTTTCTTCCACCATTTCTGGGAGCAATATTTTGAAGATATATGAATTAGTATTTTGGGTAGAAATAGGTGTACCATTTGTCTATGAATATAGAGATAATGCATGAATAGACAATACTGTGAATTAATAATATTACTGGTTCCAACTTTAAATAATGGATTGAATTGATATCTGAAAATATACAGGAAACCTTATATTGATATACTACATTTAATCCTACACATTATACATCTGAGTGAAATATTAGGGTTATGGATTTTCATGAAGAGTGTTTGAGTTTTGCTTCAAAAGTGATTATGGAAATTGAAAATAATGTGTTTGGAAAGAAGTCTCATGAAAAGACCAGTCCAGAAACCTGGAGGTATGCATGTGTTCTGAAGCAGAAAGTGATTTAAAGTGAAACAAACGCCTATATATTTGCTAACTTGTGGATGATAAATATATATGATGATGTGCAGAAATTGAAGAAATAGTAATGTACCAGTGTTGAATAAAAATGAACGTTAAAATACACATCATGTCCCATAGGAATCTACTTGAATTGATGTTAAACTGCGTCCGTTAATGTAGAAATATTAGAATTTGTATGCACCATTCACTGAAGTTAGTTTTCAGTACTAGGAAACAAATATGTATTTCAGGTAGATGAGTATTTCTGAGAATAATCTTGTGAAAAGTTGATTATAAATCCACATACATGAACATGAATGAATTCAGGGAGTGTATAATAAGACTCATACATTTCATATTTTGAAAAATCTGGAGAGTATATATATATATATATATATATATATATATATATATATATATACACACACACACACTCACACAAACTGAGACTATAAAAATAGCAATATATATGCCAATTGAAATTCACCATGAAATATACATCATCCACAGATTCAAAAATATTCATGTTACTGAAGATAGATTTATGTATAATGTTGTTTAACTAGGAAGTTTACCCATACATTGAATTTTCAGTTCCAACAGCATTTAGGAGGAGTAATCTCTTCTCACATTTTGTATCTGCCAAGTCAGCCACCTCACAAGAATGTACGTGTGATACCAGGTAGGATTCTATATGTGCATATAAAAATACATGTGCTGAATAGGCTACAGAGAGAGGGAGACAGGAATTCACATATTTGTTAACTTTAAAAACACATGGATAACTATTTCAACAGAAAATTGACTAGATTTATAACACATACCCTTTTTTTATGCAAAAGGCAAGTCCAACTATACACCATGCCTCCTCTGATCTGCTTGGATTTCTATTCTGTTTGGGTTATTTTTCTCCATCATATTAGGAGTAGTAGTCAGAGTCCAGTAGGTTATGAGTTAGTGTCAGGGATCAGTATTTCAAATGGAAAATAGAATAATGAATCAAATGTGTATGCAAATATATGCTACACAAAAATCTTTCCACTCTCATCCAGAACAAATCCTTGACATTACCTTCGCCTGAAGTAAGTCACAATTAGAATAGAAGAGTTAGAAAATCTGTGAATACATATCTTGAGTGGAAAATGCTCAGAGTTCAGAACCTTGGAGGTGGTAGAGGAGTTTCCAAAAGTAAGGGACATGGTAAACACTCCTCTAACATGGAGGTCTGCTGGCGTAAAGACATCTTGAGAAACTGCCTCTGAGGTTGGGCACTTGAAACATACGTTATTTTCAGGAGCTTTAGCTTCCTTTGTAGTGAGACAATAAAATCTGGGTCTGCATCTATGTGACCTGGAGGATATGGTTTCTTATTTTCCAGTGAACATGAGGCAGCAGTGCTGAATTCACTCTTTGAAGGTAAACAGTGGCCACTGGGGTCTAATTGTCTCCCCATGTGGACTGTGGAGCCATTTGGTCATCCTCCACTTTTCGTGGTGTTTCCTGCTGTTGCACTGGGAGTTTGGTATTTGCTTCACAAAATACAAGAAGTTCAACAGGGACACAGTGCTGGAGGGAGTTCTGTCACGTGTTGTGGGTCAGATTCTGCAGGAGAATGCAACAACCAGGCTTCTTTCCCACATACTTTGCCCCCTTGTCCATAGCAACTTGATTCTGAACATGGCCCTGAATCCTCTCCATATAAAAACATGCTTTTACATATTCGGGTCTCCTGGCTGCACCATGTTAGTCACAAAAAATTTGGAAGCCAATGAGAAATCCACATGGCCATAACACAGATGTATTATCACACAACTGCAGACCACTTCTCTAGGCCCAATACTCTGCAGGCTCTAACTTGCTTGCCCCCATGTCCATAGCAACTTGATTCTGAACATGGCCCTGAAATCTTTCAATATAAAAACATGCTTTTACATATACAGGTCTCCTGGCTGCACCATGGCAGTCACAATGAATTTGGAAGCCAATGGCAGAACCACATGGTCACAACACAGATGTATTATCACAAAACTGCACACCATTTCTCTAGGCCAATAACTCTGCAGGCTATAACTCAATGGCATCTCTGTTCTACACCATTTTCATGAAACCCAGTGAATTAAGGCAGGGTCTGGTACACTCAAGATCAGCAACAGGACATCCAAAGGTTCTCCAGTGCCACCTGGTCATGGGAATTTTAAAAATTTCATGGTATTTATCTGGCCATTTTTCAAGGATGAAGTTGGAGGCACTGTGGGTTTCAATTCATTCAGGAACCATTAAATGTTGAGGAAGTTCATTTCAAAGAAAGCTCTGGAGAACTCTCACAGGCAAGGCTTCCAAAAGAGTGGCCAAAAGGTCACATGAAGCCAGGCGCATTGAGGTCTCCAATGTGAGGTCCATGTGTGTTTTGACTCAAAACTATCCCTGCCAAGTCTTTCAGAATAAAATCATGTGATATACTGGCTGAGATTCCCAGTACTCTTTGGAAAACCACCCTGGGCCTAGATCTCAGTTTCCAAGGGTGACTTTCATGCGTGGCCTCCTAATATCCCAACACTTTTCATGGCAATACTTCTCTGAGGTCAATTCCAGAACGCAGTCTCTAAGGGGAATCAAACCAGAGTTCAAGCCCAGGTTGACCCAGTCATCTCTTCACACCGCCAATCAAATGAACACAATTAAAAACAAAACACTATCACATGGCCCCATCTTCTTCCTTATAGACACTCATCATAACCACTGGTTGGAGCTTTCCATGAGGGGCACATTCCAAAAGAGTGTCCAAAATAAGCTCCCTTGCCCCTCATTTGGCTCAAGTCAGGGTGGGAAGGACACCCTTCCTGTGAACCAGGAGTGATCAAATAGGCCTGTCATTAATACTGCTCCACTTTTCCAATTTGAGGCCTTCTGACTGTGGGGTTTAGATTCTTTATGTGAACTGGAGTCATGAGAAAAGACAAGCACCTCTGCAGAGATTTGAAGAACTCATTTGACCAAAAGGATCGCTATTCTCACTTGATTGATTTCAGGAACCTACAGAGAAAGGCAATAGAATTCATTCACAATGACTGAAATTTTTTGCGAATTTGGTTTTGGTTTCACACATGGGATCTTTCTTTAGATCCATCAGGTGCTGAGAATCTAAGCCACAGCCTCACACAGGGTAGAGAGCCTGATTCAGACACATCCCTTTCCGAAGCAATTTAGCAAGAGCCACAGGTGATGCCCATTCATTTCCATTTGAAAACTGTTTTCTTCAGGCTTCACAAAGGGGTAGCCTGAGCCCAACATCTTCCTGACATTCAGGGCAACAGAACAATAGGTAAGCAAAAGGCCCAAAGCATGGTATCTCCACTGAGATTTTTCTGGTCACACTCATATCTGAGTTTTCTGAGATACTGGCCATTCCCTTCAGGTATCCAGTACATGGACATGTCAAAGACCTTGGAGTTGGTACATATCTTGGACACAAAACAATGAGACTATTCTGGAGAGTTGCCAGAATTCAGGAAGAAAACAGGGACTTAGGAAGGTAGTAGGTTTTGCCAATCCATAAGGCAAGCTGCAGTCCATTCATAAATTGGGCAGGATGAATGCTGGGAATCTTTTTACTACACAGGACACATCCATTGTTGCATTGTCTTTTCTCATGTCTACAACCACGGACACAGTGGGATACACAGACATAGAAACACTCACCTTGTCAAATGACTTACTAGAAATAGTTCACTGAAAATCAAACAAACCGCCTTTCCTACCTATTCTCAGAACAAGAGACAAAACCACACACCCACACTCACAATGGCACCTCCTTCCCCTAAGTAGGTCTGTGACTATCCGGAGTGTTCTCTGACTGGTGGGCAATACTATGTTCCCCCGAAATGGCCTGTATTCTCTCAGATCTGGTTTCCTTGGCCAACTATGTGAAGTTGTCAGGAAAAAGTGGTGAGCCACTACCTGCTTTCTCAGGAAAGGTCCCTCTTCAGAGCTCTCCTGGCATTTGGCCATCCTCACATCAGTAGGTACCAAGAAAGACTGACTCTGTCCTTGGTAAATCCAAACAAGTGAGCCCACTGGGACTGGGACTGGAACTGCATCTGGGTGCCTGGCTTCTTGGATACCAAGTTCAGAGAGTTCCATCACCAAGGAAATGAGGTATGACACTTTCTTTGGAACTGAATGAGGTCACTGCCTTTGCAACCACTTGGTCCTAACAGTTGCTTCCAAGGGCCCCATGAGATGGAGGCTGCCCCTTCTTCCTCTGACACTTTCACAATTTAGAATGGTATATCAACCATAGGCACACACACAGGCCTGGTTTGGTCCATCTTCTCCACAATAAGAAGAGAGAGGCTGATTCAGACACATCCCTTCATCCTGACCAGGTGGTTTGTCATCGAAGATGACTTTTGCTCTTTCAGGTCCTTCATACCTGTCTACAACTTCTCCAGGTATCATTTCTGCATGGACCTTTGAGGATCTCAGCAGGTGGAAGGTCCCCTACTTTTCTGTATTGTAAGAACAACTTTGTCCCTGCTCTTCTGTAAAATGAGATTGAGGGAACAGTGTATGTTTAGGGTTAATAACAGGTTTGATTTCGATTTGTGTTAGGAATCATTCTTCTGGATGAATAATGGTATTGGGAACCTGGTATATTTACAAGAATGTAGAGGTGAAACATAAGTATGAAAACAGAAATCCAGGTATGATTTTAAACCCATAAGGGCATTGGGCCCTTGATTGGGATACTTAGCTTTGAATTATGTTCTGCACAGATGTCTCAGATAATTTGATATACAATGGCATAGGACCTTGTACCTTGGAAGATTGAATGTAGAAGAGAACATCCCTTCAAAAAGGGATAGTCGGTAGGATTAGGAAGATAGTCGGTCGTTTTAGGAAGAAGAGTGAGTATATGATTTGGAACAAAAGTTCTTTAGCAATAGGATTTCAGTTAGAGAGTGAATGTATATGTCAGCACATATGAAGAGCCAGTCACGATGATGAAGTGGGGAAAACATGTAGAAAAGAAGATATCAATAAAGATATTACGAAATCAGGGAAAGTATAAAGTGAGTGAGAGGATTAGACATTTTCAACAGGCTTGAGGTTGAATCTTAGAAAGAAACAAATATGAAGTCACCAATAATATTGACATTTGAGAGCATTAGGCACCCTGGACATGGATGTTTTTAGTAATCTATGTTCACATTTCATTTAGGCTTTGCTTGGTTCAATCATAAGTGTAACATTTACATTTTTGTCCAGAATATTATTGTGATAATATGTATATGTAGATCAGGTGACATAAGTATTTCTTCCACCATTTTTGGTAGCAATATACTGAAGACATAAAATTAGTATTGGGCGTACAAAGAGGTGTACCCTATGTCTATGAATATAGAGATAAAGCATGAATAGACCATACTGTGAATAAGTAATATAACTTGTTCCGACTTAATATAATGGGATGAACTGATATCTGAAAAATTACTGGAAATCTTATATGCATATACAATCATTCATTCCAACCAGTTATTCATCTAATGTCAATATTAGTGTTTTGGTTTATCATGAAGAGTGTGTGAGTTTTACTTCAAAAGTGATTATGGAAATCGAAAATAATGTGTTTGGAAAGAAGTCTCATGAAAAGACCAGTCAAGAAACCCTGACAATACATGTGTTGTGAAGTAGGAAGTGATTAAAGTTTAAAGAAATGCCTACAAATTTGTGAACTTGTGGATGAAATACATATCTTATGATGAGCAAAAACTGAAGAAATAATAATGTACCAGTGTTGAATATAAATGAACATCATATTATATATCATGTCCCATTGGGATCTACTTGCATTGGTGATAGACTGGATCAGTTCCTGTAGAATTATTAACATTTGTATGCACCATTCACTGAAGTTTGTTTTCAGTACTAGGAAACAAATATGTATTTAAGGTAGATGAATATTTCTGAGACTAATATTTTGGAAAGTTTATTATAAATCCACATGCATGAACATGAATGAATTTAGAGAGTGTATATAAGACACATATATTTCATATTTTGAAAAATCTGGAGAGTGTATATATATATATATATATATATATATATATATATATATATATATATATATATATATATACACACACACATACCCACACACACACACAAAAAACCACACACAGACATTTAAAAGTAGCAATATATATGCCAATCAAAATTCATCTTTAAATATATATCATCCACAGATGCAAAAATATTTATTTTACTGAACATGAGTTTATGTATAATGATGTTCTACTAGGAAGTTCCCCTATAGGTGGAATTTTCAGTTCCAACAGCAATTTGGAGGAGTGATCTCTTCTCACAATTTGTATCTGCCAAGTCAGCCACCTCACAAAAATGTACATGTGATACCAGGTAGGATTCTATAAGTGCATATGAAAATACATGTGATGAATAGGCTACAGAGAAAGGGAGACAGGAATTCATATATTTGTTTAATTTAAAAACACATGGTGAACTATTTCAATTAAAAATTGACTAGATTTATAACACCTACCATTTATCATGCAAAAGGTAAGTCCAAGTATGCAGCATGCCTCCTCTGAACTGCTTGTATTTCTATTCTGTTTGGGTATTTTTCTCCATCATATTAGGATTAGTAGTCAGAGGATAGTAGGGTATGGGATAGTGTCAGGGATTCAGTATTTCGAATAGAAAATTGAAAATGAATGCAATGTGTATGCAAATATGTGCTACACAAATATCTTCCCACTATCATCCAGAGCAATGCCTTGACATTACCTTTGCCCCATGTATGACACAATTAGAGCAGAAGAGTTAGAAAATCTGTGAATACATATCTGCAATGGAAACTGCTCAATTTTCACAAATTTGGAGAAGGTAGAAGAGTTTCCAAAATTAAGGGACAATGTAAACTCTCCACAAACATGGAGCTCTGCTGGCCTAATGAGTTCTTAAGAAACTGCCTCTGAGGTTGGGCACATGAAATATATGTTGTTGTCAGGAGCTTTAGCTTCCATTGTAGTGAGACCATCCAAGCTGGGTCTGCATTTTTGTGACCTTTGTGAGCACATGGTTTCTTGTTTTCCAATGAACATGAGGCAGCCTTGCTAAATTCTCTCTTTGTAGGTAAACTGTGACCAATGGGGGCTAAGTGTCTCCCCGTGTGCACTGTGAACCCATTTGGTCATCCTCCACTTTTCGTGCTGTTTCTTGCTGCTGCACTCGCAATTTGGCATTTGCTTCATGAAACAAGGAGTTCAACTGGGACACAGTGCTGGAGCGAGTTCTGTCACGTGTGGTGGGTCAGGGTCTGCAGGAAAATGCACCAACCATGCTTCTATCCCACCAGCTTGCCTCCTTGAGCATAGCAACCTGATTCTGAACATTGCCCTGAAACTCCTACATATAACAAGATGCCTTTTCAGAGAAGGGTCTGCTGGCTGCACCATATCAGTCATAATCCATTTGGAAGCCAAAGGCAGATCCACATGGGCAAACCACAGATTTTTTATCACACACCTGCCCACAACTTCTCTAGGTCCACTACTCAGCAGGCTCGAACTTACTTGCATCTCTTTTCTATACCATTTTCATGAAAACCAGTCAATCAAGGCACCTTCTGGTATATTCATAATCAGAAACAGGACATCCAAAGGTTTTCCAGTGCCACCTGCTCATGGGAATTTTAAACATTTCATGGTATTTATCTAACCATTTTTAAAGGATGAAGTTGGAGGCACTGTGGGTTTCAATTCATTCAGGAACCATTAAATGTTGAGGAAACTCATTTTAATGAAAGCTCTCGAGAACTCTCACAGGCAAGGCTTCCAAAAGAGTGGCCAAAAGTTCACATGAAGCCAGGCCCATTGAGGTCTACAATATGAGGTCCATGTTTGTTTTGACTCTCAACTATTGCTGCCAAGTCTTTCAGAATAAAATCATGTGATATCCTGGCTGAGATTCCCAGTGCTCTGTGGAAAGCAACCCTGGGTCAAGACTCATTTTCCAAGGACTCCATGCGTGGCCTCCTAAAATCCCAACACAACTCATTGCAATACTTCTCTAAGATCAGTTCCAGAATGCAGTCTCTAAGGGTAATTACGCCAGAGTTCCAGCCCACGTGGACCAATTCATCTCTTCCAACTGCCACACAAGTGACCACAATTAAAACCAAAACACTCCCACATGGACCTCATCTTCTTCCATATAGACACTCATCATTACCTCTGGCTGGAGGATTCTATGAGGGGCACAGCCCAAGACAATGTCCAAAAGAAGCTTCCTTACCCCTCATATGCCTAAAGGCCCGGACTCCCTTCCTGTGAACCAGGAGTGATCAAATAGGCCTGCCGTTAATACTGCTCCACTTCTGCAATTTGTGGCCTATTGACTGTGGGGTTTAGATTCTTTTTCTAAATGGGAGTCATGAGAAAACCCAAGCACCTATGGGCTAGACTCTGCAGGGCTTTGAAGAACTCATTTTACCCAAAGGATCCCTATTCTCACTTGATGGAGGCAGGAACATTACAGAGGAAGACGAGAGACTCCATCCACAATGACCGCTCTTTTGGACATTTTGGTTTTGGATGCACACATGGGATCCTTCTTTAGACCCATCAGGTGCTGAGAATCAAAGCCACAGCCTCACACAGGGCCAAGAGGCTGATTCAGACACATCCCATTCTAAAGCAATTAAGCAAAGAGCCCAAGGTGATGCCCATTCATTTTCATTTGAAAACTGTTTTCTTCAGGCTTCACAAAGGGGTGGCCTGAGTCAAAGAACTTCCTGACATTCAGGGCAACAGACAAATAGGTAAGCAAAAGACCCAAAGCAGGGTTTCTCCATTGAGACTCTCCTGGTCCCAATGATATCTGTGTTTTTTGACATGCTCTCATTCCCTTCAGCTATCCAGTACATAGCCATGTCACAGATCTTGGAGGTGGTTCATATGGTGGACATAAAATCATAAGCCTATTCTGAAGAGTGGCCATAATTCTACGAAGAAAACAGGAACTTTGGAAGATAGTAGGTGTTGCACATCCATAAGGCAATCCACAGTCCATTCATAAATTAGGCAGGATGAATGCTGGGAAGCTTTCTACTAGACAGGACACATCCATTGATGCATTCTCTTTTCTAATGTCTACAACCACAGACACGGTGGGATACACAGACATAGAAACACTTGCCTTGTCAAAGCACTCAGTAGACACAGTCCATTCCAAACCAAACAAACTGCCTTTCCTACCTATTCTCAGAACATGAGACAAAACCACAAACTCACACCCACAACCACAAAGGCACCTCCTTCCTCCAAGTAGGTATGTGACTATCTGGAGAGCCCTCTGACTGGTGGACCATTTTATGTTCCCCCGAAACGGCCTGTCCTGTCTCAGATCAGGTCTCTTTGGCTAACTCTGTGAAATTGTCCGGGACCAGCAGTGAGACACTACCTGCTTTCTCAGGAAAGGCCCCTCTTCAGAGCTCACCTGGCATTTGGCCATACTCACATCAGTATTTTCCAAGAAAGACGGACTCTGTCCTCTGTAAATCTAAACAAGTGAGCCCACTGGGACTGGAACTGGGACTGCCTCTGGGTGCCTGGATTCCAAGTTTAGAGTGTTCCTTCAACAAGAAAATTAGATGAGGTCACTTCTTTCTGGAACTGATTGAATTTGCTGCCTTTGCAACCACTTTGTCCTAACAGTTGTTTCCAAGGGTCTCATGAGATGGAGGCTGCCCCTATTTCCTGTTACAATTTCACAAGATAGAAAGTTATATCAACCATAGGCACCTGGGAACAGCTCTCTACATAGGCCTGGTTTGGTCCATCTTCTCTACATTAAGAAGATAGAGGCTGATTCAGACACATCCCTTCGTCATGACCAGGTTGTTTGCAATTGAAGATGACTTTTTCTCTCTCAGGTACTTCATAGTTCCCTATATCTTCTCCAGGGATTATATCTGCATAGACCTTTGAGCTTCTCAGCAGGAGAAAGTCTCCCTACATTTTTGTATTGTAAGACCAACTCAGTTCTGCTCTTTTGTAAAGATAGATTGAGGGAACAGTATATGGTTAGGGTTAATAACAGGTTCGATTTGTGTTAGGAATCATTCTGCTGGATGAATAAGAATATTGGGATCCTGTGGTATTTATAAGAATATAGAGGTGAAATATAAGTATGACAATGGAATTCTAGATAAGATTTGAAGCCCAGAAGTGCACTGGGCACTGGAGTGGGAAACTTAGCTTTGAACAATGTTCTGCACAGATATCTCAGATAAATCGATATATAATGGCAAAGGACCATGTACCTTGGTTGATTGAATGTGTAAGAAAACATCCAGTCAAAAAGGGATAGTCGGTAGGATTAGGAAGATAGTGTAGGTTTAGATAGAAGAGTGAGAATAGGATTTGGACCAAAAGTACTTTAGCAATAGAGTTTTGGTTAGAGAGTGAATGTAAATGTCAGCACATGTGAAGAGTTGGTCACAGTGATGAACTGGAAAAAATATGTAGGAAAGCATTTATCAATAGAAACATTAGGAAATCAGGCAAAGTATAAAGTGAGTGATAGGATTAGACATTTTCAACAGGTTGAGATTTAATATATAATCTTAGGAAGAAACAAATATGTAGTCACCGACAGGATAGACATTTGAGAGCATTAGGCAACCTGGACATGGATGGTTTTAGTAATCCATGCTCACTTCCTATTTAGGATTTGGTACAATCATAAGTGTGACATTTGCGTTTTGTGTCCAGAATATTACACTGAAAAAATGTATATTTATATCAGGTGACATGAGTATTTCTTCCACCATTTCTGGAAGCAATATGTTGAAGACATATAAATTAGTATTGGAGGTACAAATACGTGCACCCTGTGTCTCTGAATATAGAGAAAATGTATGAATAGACAATAGTGTGAATAAAGAATATAATTGGTTTCAACTTTAAAAAATGGATTGAAGTGGTATCTGAAAATATAAAGAAAATTTTATATTGATAAACATACATTCATTCAAACCAATTATACATCTATTTGTAATATTAGGGTTATGGTTTATCATAAAGGGTGTGAGTTTTGCTTCAAAATTGATTATGAAAATCGAAAATAATGTGTTTGGGTAGAAGTCACATGAAAAGACCAGTCAAGACACCTGGAGGAATACATGGGTTCTGAAGCAGGAATTGATTGAAAGTGAAACAAATGCCCATAAATTTGTGAATTTGTGGATGAAATATATATCCTATGATGTCCATAATACGAATAAATATTAATGTACCAGGGTTTAATAAAAATGAACGTCAAAATGCACAGCTTGTCATATCGGAATCAAGGTGCATTGATGTTAAACTTGGTCAGTTACTGTAGAAATATTAGTTAAATCTGTTTTTCAGGTGGATGAATATTTCTGAGAATAATCTTGTGAAAAGTTGATTATAAATCCAAGTCCATGAACATGAATAAATTTAGCGAGTGTAAATAAGACACATATATTTCATATTTTCAAAAATCTGGAGAGTGTCTATATATATATATATATATATATATATATATATATATATATATATATATATATTTACACAAAACACACACACAGACATTAAAAAGTAGCAATATATATGCCACTCAAAATTCATCTATAAATATATATCATCCAAAGATGCAAAAATATTTATTTTACTGAACATGAGTTTATGTATAATGTTTTTCTACTAGGAAGCTCCCCTATAGGTGGAATTTTCAGTTCCAACAACGATTTGGAGGAGTGATCTCTTCTCACAATTTGTATCTACCAAGTCAGCCAACTCACAAAAATGTACATGTGATACCAGGTAGGATACTATAAATGCATATAAAAATACATGTGATGAATAGGCTACAGAGAAAGGGACAGGAATTCATATATTTGTTAATTTTAAAAACACATGGAGAACTATTTCAATTGAAAATTGACCAGATTTATAACACCTACCATTTATCATGCAAAAGGCAAGTCCAAATATACAACATGCCTCCTCTGAAATGCTTGTATTTCTATTCTGTTTGCGTTACTTTTCTCCATCATATTAGGATTAGTAGTCAGAGTCTAGTAGGGTATGTGAATATTTCTGAGAATAATCTTGTGAAAAGATGATTATAAATCCACATTCATGAATATGAAAAATTTAGGATGTGTAAAATAATACACATATATTTCATATTTTGAAAAATCTGGAGAGTGTGTATATATATATTATATATATATATATATATATATATATATATATATATATATATATATATATATATATATAATATATATATATACACACACACACAAACATTCACAGACATTAAAAAGTAGCACTATATGCCAATTTAAAATCACCATGAAATATATATCATCCACAGATCCAAATAAATTCATTTTACTGAACATCGATTTATGTATAATGTTGTTCAACTAGGAAGCTCACCCACAGGTTGAATTTTCAGTTCCAACAGCGTTTAGGAGGAGTGATCCCTTTTCACAATTTGTATCTGCCAATTCAGCCTCCACACAAGAACGTACGTGTGGTAACAGTTAGGATTCTAAATGTGCATATAAAAATACATGTGCTGAATAGGCTTCAGAGAAAGGGAGACAGGAATTCACATATTTCTTAACTTTTAAAATACATGGAGAACTATTTCAAAAAAAATTGACAAGATTTAAAACTCCTACACTATATAATTCAAAAGGCAAGCCCAACTATCCACCATGCCTCCTCTGAACTGCTTGTAGTTCTATTCTTTTGGGGGTATTTTTCTCCAACATATTAGGATTAGTAGTCAGAGTCTAGTAGGGTATGTGTTAATGTCAGTGATTCAGTATTTTGAATGGAAAATAGGAAAATGAATCCAATGTGTATGCAAATATGTGCTTCAGAAAAATCTTCCCACTCTCATCCAGAACAATTCCTTGACATTACCTTCGCCCCAAGTAAGACACAATTAGAGGAAAAGAGATAGAAAATATGTGAATACATATCTGAAATGGAATTTGATCAGGAGTTCACAACCATGGAGGTGGTAGAGGAGTTTTCAAAAGTAAGGGACAGGGTAAGCACTCCACAATCACAGAGCTCTGCTGGCCTAAAGACTTCTTGAGAAACTGCCTCTGAGTTTGGGCACTTGAAATATATGTTGTTTTCAGGAGCTTTTGCTTCCTTCTAGTGAGACGATCAAAGCTGGGTCAGCATCTATGTGACCTGGAGGACATAAATTGTAATATTCCAATGAACATGAGGGAGCAGTGCTGAATTCTCTCTTTGTAGGTATACTATGGCCACTTGGGGCTAAGTGTGTCCCCGCGTGGATTGTATATTCATTTGTTCCTCTTCCACTCTTCATTGTGTTTCTTGCTGCTGCACTGCGACTTTGGTATTTGCTTCACGAAATACATGGAGTTCAACTGGGACACAGTGGTCTAAGTGTCTGCCCGTGTGGACTGTGAAGCCATTTAGTAATCCTCCACTTTTCCTGGTGTTTCTTGCTGCTGCACTGCGAGTTTTGTATTTGCTTCATGAAATACAAGGAGTTCAACTGGGACACAGTGCTGGAGGGAGTTCTATCACATGTGGTGGCTCACACATGAGCATTCATGAAACCGGCCTCTATACCACATAGCTTGCTCCCTTGACCATAGCAACCTGATTCTGTAAATTACCCTAAAACCTCTCCATATAACAAGATGTGTTTACTTATAATGGTCTCCTGGCTGCACCATGTCCATCTCATGACATTTGGAATCCAAAGGCAGATCCACATGGCCCCATCACAGATGTTTTATCACACACCTGCCTACCGCTGCTCTAGGCCCTCTACTCATCAGGCTCCAAATTACTGGCATCTCGGTTCTACACCATTTTCATTAAACCCAATCAATCAAGGCACTGTCTGGTACACTCATGATCAGAAATAGGACATCCAAATGTTCTGTATGCCACCTGTTCATGGGAATTTCAAAAATTTAAACTATTTATCTAGCCATTTATCAAGGATGAAGTTGGAGGCACAGTGGATTTCAATTCATGCAGGAACCATTAAATGGTGAGTATGATCATTTCAATGAAAACTCTGGAGAACTCTCACAGGCAAGGCTTCCCAAAGAGTGTCCAAAAGGTCACCTGAAGCCAGGCTCATTGAGGTCTACAATTGAGATCCATGAGTGTTTTGATC
Source organism: Callospermophilus lateralis (assembly GCF_048772815.1). NCBI lineage: Eukaryota > Metazoa > Chordata > Mammalia > Rodentia > Sciuridae > Callospermophilus > Callospermophilus lateralis. Next base: position 357,641 of record NW_027514294.1, read on the forward strand.
TCAACTATGGCTGCCAAGTCTTTCAGAATAAAATCTTGTGGTATCCTGACTGAGATTCCCAGTGCTCTGTGGAAAGCTACCCTGGGCCTACATCTCAGGTTCCAAGGGCAACTCTCATGCATGGCCTCCTCAAATCCCAACACAACTCATGGCAATACTTCACTAAGCTCAGTTCCAGGACACAGTGTCTAAAAGGAGTCACACCAGAGTTCAGGCCCAGGAGGACCCAGTAATCTCTTCCAGCTACCACACATATGACCACAATTTAAATCAAAACACTCCCACATGGGCCTCATCTTCTTCTACACAGACACGCATCATAACCTCTGGCTGGAAGTTTCCATGAGGGGTGCAGCCCAAGACAGTGTCCAAAATAAGCTCCATTGCCCCTCATTTGCCAAAAGTCAGGGTGGCCTAAACACCCTTCCTTTGAACCAGGAGTGATCAAATAAGCCTGCCTTTAATACTGCTCTGCTTCTCCAATTTGAGGCCTAATGACTGTCAGGTGTAGATTTTCTATGTGATTTGGAGTCATGAGAAAACCCAAGCACCTATGGGCTATCCACTGTAGGGCTTTGAAGAACTCATTTGACCCAAATGATCCCTATTCTCACTTGACGGAAGTCAGGAACTGAAAAGGTCGGGAGAACTTCGGAGGAAAAGACCACCAAGAGACTGTCTCATGCCACAGCAAAGGGTTTATTGGGGGTCCAGCATGCTGAGGCTCAGAGCTCACTTCAGAGGAGCAAAGAACAAAGAGCCCCGAGAACAACTTGAGCAGAGTTTATATACATTCTTTAGAGAGGGCAGGGACTTTACATACATCATAGCCTCCTTTAGAAAATCATCATATACCGCGGGAAAATCAAATAATAACTCTAAAACATGATTAGCACATTCATTGGCGGGAACAGGTTGGGCAGCGGGTGATTGGTCAGCCGTGAGAAGGAGTATACATTTAAACTGATTGGTTGAAGCACTGAGATGTATACGTGCAAATCTGCATGGTTTCTGGGAAGGGGTGGTTAAGTAACGAGGTGGTCAGGGAAGATTTCAACACACATCTAATGGGAAGATCCGGGAATTGTCTTAAGTGCCACAGGAATTTCAGGTTCTGAGTGCAGCTTGGAAAATGTACAAAACCTGGTTCTTTACGTTTCAATTTCAATTTCTTTTATTCTTTCATTTCCCACCCCTTTTTCTGACTACTTTTAATCTTAAAAGTAATGAATCAAAATTATTGTGGGGTTTCACATTCTATTCCTACCAGTGCAGCATATTTCTGTCTGATTATCATGAGTTTCACCTGCCTAATCTGAGCCTGGAGAAAGGAAACTATGTGGTTAGGCAAACAAGGTCCCACAGTTAGCAACACCATAAGGATGATCAGGGGTCCAGCTAAGTCTGATATTAGTGTAGTTACCAGGAGTACTCGGTTAACCATGACTCAAAGCACCCTTGTTGAATCTCCCATTCTCTCTGGCGCTCTTCAAGGTATTTTCTTAATTTACTCATGAATTATTTTGCAACTCCAATATGGTCAGCATAAAAACAACATTCTTCTCTCAGTGCAACACAGAGGCCCTCTCCCTCATCAAGAGGAGGTCTAATCCTCACCTGTTCTGTAAAACAACTTCAGAGAAAGAGGTTAAGGATTCCTGCAAAGCTGTGATGGAGGTCTCTAACGTCTTCAAGTCTTGATTTATTGCTGTTTCTAATTGGGCCATTTGTTGTTAACCACGCATCATAGAAGCTGTTCCCATACCCACTCCTGCAGCAGCTCCTATCCCCAATAGGATGGCTAGAGTAAGGGACAATGGTTCCCCTTGATATCGGGTTGTTTGTCCCCCTAGTAGACCTTCAAATGATTAGGCATTATGATAGAGTACCCTGGAGAATATCTGCACCATTACACAATAATTTACAGGGCTGTCAAAGACCTGGGCTGAAATACAAGGAGTTCTGACTGTGTGGAGTTCAGTACCATAAAGGTTCCTTTAATTAGTTCCCAGGGGCAGGAGTCAGATGTACTCTGGACTGGGGAAGTAGGCAAAGACGGAATCCAGGAAGTATTAGATGGTAGAGGGGTTCTGGTAGATCTAGGCATGGAAGGTTTAGGAGGCTTAATCCCTGGCTTGAGGGGATTGGGTCCTATTGCTGTGGGATTTTCTTTCTTTTTAAGCCAGACGGTGAACCAGAGACCAAATTCATCACCTGGGCCATAAATATAGAATCGCATTCCCCACGTATTTCCCATAGGCCAGGTTTTTCTGAGGTAGCCCCTTCCTTTGGAAGTGAAAGTTATATTGAGGGGGTAACATAGAGTATTCTTTCCACAGCGAGTTTTTGACACCACTGGGCAAGCAGCACATTTCTTGGGATCAATCCAGGTGTCATTTCATCCTACCGGAATCATACCTTTCTGGGGAGTTTGGGTTCCACCATGCAGCTTTCGTTTGTTCACAACCCCAAGATCTACAATAAAAGTCACTGGGTCCTCCACAGGTTTGGGCCTGTTTTATGACTTTGGAAATCAGGTGGGCACACATAATAGTCAAGACTGGCTAGTTTACACCTGAGCTGGGGGAGATGACATCCACAATTCATGGGTTAAGGTGGTCTATGTTGCCCTAGTTAGGGTTTGAGTGGGATCTGTGTGGGGTCCTCTATGTCAGGGAGATCCCAGTCAGGGAAGCCTATGGCAAGCTGACAAATGTCCGGGTGGAGAGATGGCCACCAAGTCCATAAGGTGGCTGTTTGTGAAATAGATCACACTACTTGCCCATTAGGATTCATTACTTGCCCTTGTTGCTGAGCACGCTGATGGGGATTAGGGCTGCTGGTGGTCATGGGAAGAATCCATAGCCCTACCCACATGACGGACACGCAACTTGAGATGGATACCAGTCTGTAGAAGTTTCCAGCCAGAGTCTGTACAGGGCTCAGGCATGAGATGGGAGGCATTGATCCAGGAAGTGATCCCATCCACTTTCACCACTGTGGGTGTTATAAGCAGCACCTGGTATGGTCCTTTCCAGTGGAGTTCCAGGGATGACACCTGACGCCATCTCACGTAGACGAAGCCTCCCACTTGATATCAATGTGGGGTTCCCTCGTCTCCAGTCTGATAAGCAGAGGCCAAATGTTTCCACAGGTATCGCTGGGTGCTGGGTTTGTTAAAGGGCTTTAAATCTGTCAAGCAAGGGGGTGTGAAAGGAATCATTAAGTCTCATAGTTGGGATTAGGTCCCCTACTGGAGGAAGGGCACCATTGAGAATTTCATAAGAGGTGAGGTTACACAAAGAGGCGGAGGGGGTATTTCTTTCACAAAACTGTGCATAAGATTGGAGCATAGTCCAATTTTTTATGCCAGTATCCAAGCTTAATTTTGTTAAGTACTCTTTGATGGTTCTATTCATCCTTTCTACCTGTCCTGAGCTATAGGGTCTATAAGCACAATGTAACTTCCAATTAATCCCCAGGGTCCTGGCAAATCCCTTACTTTCCTGGGGCATGAATGCCGGTCCGTTAGCGGACCCTATTACCTTAGGCAGGCCGAACCTTGGAAAAATGTCTTCTACGATCTTTTTGACTACCATCTGAGCTGTTTCTTTCTTCATGGGGAAGGCTTCGACCCATCCTGAAAAAGTATCTACAAAGGCTAGGAGATATTTAAGTTCATACCTTGCTGGCTTAATTTCAGTAAAGTTCAATTCCCAGAATTGTCCTTGTCTGGTTCCTTGTAAGCGCTTCCCTGCAGGAAGCTTGGATGGGTAAGCATTAACTACTTGGCAGACTTGACAAGCTCTAGTCACCTGCTCAGCTATTTCTTTCCTCTGTGAGTCAGTCAATAATAAGTCCTTTCTCCGGTCCTTTAAGAGTGCCTATATCTTCTCTGAGTCTAAGTGGGTGAGCTGGTGTACGTCTTTGACATAAAGGTGGGCTTTTTGAAATTGTAAACTTGGCTCTGTAGGATCCCAGAGTTCTGTATCTGTCTCCTCAGATGATAAGTTGCCTGAATGTTCCGGTGCGGCCAAGTCTCCTGATTGTTGTTCCCCCTGGTGTGGAAAAAGTTAACACAGTCACTCCATTTAGGGCTGCCAATTAAGCTTCCTCATCTGCCCTTCTTTTTCCAACCGCCAAGGGTTCGTTTCCCTTCTGGTGCCCTGGGCAGTGCACTATAGCTAGTTCCTTAGGGCCCTGCACTGCTGAGAGAAGTTGGAGGATCTCATCTTTGTTCTTTATTTCTTTCTAGGTGGAGGTTAATAACCCCCTTTGATGGTAAATAGCCCCGTGCACATTTGCAGTGGCAAATGCATAGCGGCTATCAGTGTATATGGTGGCCCTTTTGCCTGTTGCTAGTTCCAATACTTTCGTAAGGGCAATCAGTTCTGCTTTTTGGGCTGATGTCAGTTCTGGGAGACCAGAGGAACAGATGACATTAATTTTGCTAACTACTGCTTCTCCAGCCCACCGCTTACCATCTTGGAGGAAGCTGCTGCCATCCATAAACCATACAACTTCAGGGCAAGGCAGTGGCTGATCCTTCAAGTCTCGTCGTATACTGGTTTCCTCTGCCAGTATGTGTTGACACTCATGAGCAACGGGTCTTGATGATCCTTCTGGCAGCAGTGTAGCCGGGTTGAGTGGAGCAGCGGGTCCCAGCGTGATTCTGTCTTTGTCAAGCAAGAGGTTCTGGTAGTGGGTTATTCTAGAGTTTGATAGCCACATCTCTGGAGGCTGACAGATGATGCACTCCAGGGCATGGGGGACTATAATCGTTAGCTTCTGTCCCAACGTTAATTTATCAGCATCTTTTATTAGAAGGGCTGCCGCTGCTATTGCTCTTAAGCAATGGGGCGACCCACTAGCCACTGGGTCCAGTTTATTTGATAAGTATTCTACCGGCCTTTTCCAAGGTCCCAAAGTCTCAGTGAGCACAACCCGTGCTATTCCTTTCTTTTCCTCGATGTAGAGACTGAAGGGTTTTTCTATATCTGGGAGTGCTAAGGCCGGAGCAGATAGCAGCACCTTTTTTCTGACATTATCAAAAGCTTGTTGGTGCTCAGGGGTCCATTGGAAGTGGGCATCCCCCTTTATCAGCGGGTATAAAGGGGCAGCCAGAGACGCGAACCCAGGAATCCATAACCTGCAAAAGCCGGCAGTCCCAAGAAACTCCCTGAGTTGTCTCTTATTAGATGGGGGCAGTATCTGCACAAAGGTTCGTTTTGTGGGCTCAGTGAGCCATCCTTTGCCACCCCTAAGAGAATAACCCAGGAAGATTACTTCTTGCTGACAAATTTGGGCCTTTTTGGCAGAAGCCCTATATCCAAGCCGAGCAAGCTTGGAAAATAATGCTTGGGTCCCAGACTCATAGTTCTCTTTGGTGTCGGCTGCCAGTAGCAGACCATCCACATATTGGAGTATGGTGACATCGGGGTGTGCAGTTTTGAAGTCATTGAAGTCCTTGTGGAGGGGTTCATCAAAGAGAGTGGGAGAGTTTTTGAACCCCTGTGGGAGTCTAGTCCAGGTTAGTTGGACAGATGTTCCTTTTTCGGGGTCTATCCACTCAAAAGCAAACAGCAACTGAGTGTCCTTATGTACGGGCAAGCAAAAGTGAGCATCTTTTAAGTCTAGCACAGTGTACCATTCCTGCTCCAGATTCAGAGCGCTAAGCAAATTATATGGATTCGGTACAGTGGGGTGAATGTCCTGCACTCTGTTGTTGATCTCTCTTAGGTATTGAAGCGTCCGGTAGTCCCCAGTTCCTGGGTTTCTTACTGGCAGCAGGGGGATATTCTAGGACAAATGACAGGGCCTTAAGACCCCAAGAGCCAGGTATTTCTGAATATGGGCCCTTATCCCATCCTTAGCTTCTTTGATTAGAGGATATTGTTTAACACTGATTGGAGAGATAGAGGCTTTTAATTCTACTACTATTGGAGGTTGTTATATGGCTAGACCTAACCCAGCAGTTTCTGCCCAGGCATTAGGATAATCTTTTATCCATTTCTGGGGTAGTTTGCCTGTTTGATCAGTCCTAGGAGGCGCGAAGTGTTGATGTTCATCTTCTACGGATGTTGTCAAAGCCATGACTATGGGAGTTTTTACTGAAGGCTTTAGAAACTCCACTTGGGGATCATCAGGGTTAAAGGTTATTCTAGCCCAGAGTTTGGTAAGCAGATCCCAGCCCATCAATGGGGCTGGGCATTCTTGGATTACTTGGAAAGCGTGGTGGACTTTTCCATTTCCTAGGTCCATAGTCCTCTTAGTTGTCCCAGCCCAATATCTACTGCCATTAGTACCTTTAACAGGGGACCATTTATTTGATAGGGGGCCCAGTGGGGTCTTAAAGGTTGATTATACTGCTCCTGTATCCACTTCAAAGTTCACTGGGGTCCCCTCCACTTTAAATGTTACCCTGAGCTCGGAGAGGGGATCCGAGCCCCGACTTTCCTAGTCCTCTTCTAGAGTCAGCACGGCGGACTGGCATCTCTGCTTCTTTCGGGGGCACTCTTTGGCCTAGTGTCCTGTTTTCTTTACAGTAGGCACACTGATCTGAGGCCAGGGGCAGCCATTGGCGGGGGCCCAGGTATCCCTTTCTGTCTCCCTGCTTTTTAACTTCTGGCATATTTGGTGCTCTGACCAGAACCTTAGTCAATGCTTTAGTCTGCCTTTTGCTCCTTTCATCCTCCTTTTGTTCCCTTTCCGTCTCTCTCCTCTGTTCCCTTTCCTCCTCAGTTTCTCTCTTATAATATACTTTCTCAGCATCTCTTACTAAATCTCTCAAGGTCTTATCTTGTAATACATCTAGACGTTGTAACTTTCTCTTAATATCTAGGGCAGCCTGCTCGATAAAGGCCATTGCAACAGATGCTTGTTCATCCTCTGCCTGAGGATCAAAAGGAGTATATTTCCTATATGCTTCCATAATTCTCTCCAGAAACATAGAGGGAAACTCATTAGGCCCTTGGATAATCTCTCTTACCTTGGCCAAATTAGTCGGCCCTCTGGCGGCCACTCGGAGACCCGCTATTAGAGTCTGGCGATAAGTGGACAGATGCTACCTACATTTAAAGGTGTTTGGGTTCCAGTTGGATCGGTTCATTGGCCCGTAGGGACGGAGAGGAAGCATCATAGGGGCTTCCGAGTTTTCTATTATCCGTCACCGGCGGGTTCCTTTAGGTGGCCCAGCTTCCTCCAGGGGAGGAGGGGTTGCTGCTGCTGCAGAGAAGTCCCCTGGAGTGCTTGGGTCTGGCCCAATTGCCTCTAGCGGCGGAGAGGCTGAGTCAGCGGCGAGAATATCATCTGGAACGTGTTGGGGGTTGGAGAGCGAGGGTAGAGGATAAGGAGTGGGAGGAGTGTCCAGTCTTGTGACTCAGGGAGAATGGAAGGAAGAGGGGGAGGAGTGGAAGGTTTGAATGATAGGATGCTGGGGGAAGGGGTATATGGCTGTTGATCTGGGTGGCCACGTGGCCCCAGCTGAAAGACAATATCTCTGACTTTTCGGATTAGAGGGAAGTAGAAGGATCCTTCTGGGGGGCCACCTGACTCTGAGAATGGGCCATTCTGAAGCACAGAGAATCTGCCAGGTACGGCATTTTACTGAAAAAGAAAGATTCTGGGCCCTTGAGCGGACATCAGTCCAATGATCAAGTGTCAGGGACAGAGAAGTGGAAGTGCTTTGTCCCATAATGAGAGTTACTCAAACAGGGACAGTGAAGACACAAACGCAACACAGACAAAGACAAACAGTAAACGTTTAACATGAGTCCAAGACAAAGATTAGAACTGAGTAACTGCCAAAACCTGATGGGTTAGACAATAAAGACAGCCGGAAAACTCAACATGAGTTCAGAACAATGACCAAAACTGAGTAGCCGGCAAAACCTGATGGGCTGGCGAACCGAATCCTGAAGCAAAATATAAACGAGTTGAAGAAATTAGTATTCCTTGATTTCTCTAGTCCTCTGGAGTGTCCCCCAGGAACGTGGCCTGTAGCTCTGTGACACATCTGTCAGCCACCATCAGAGAGAGCTAATGCTCTTCACTGACAGCCACTTTGCCAATCCATAACCTGAAACCCAAAACCAGAAAGAGGTGCCTTACTTACCCCGAGTGGAGTCCATTGGGGTCTTTTGTCCGCCGCTGCCAGATATCTCACCTGGGGCCTCCAGATGAATAGGTGGGGCGAACGTCAGAGAAAAAGACCACCAAGAGGCTTTCTCATGCAACAGCAAAAGTTTTATTGGGGGTCCAGCATGCTGGGGCTCAGAGCTCACTTTAGAGGAGCAAAGAACAAAGAGCCCTGAGAACAACTTGAGCAGAGTTTATATACATTCCTTAGAGAGGGCAGGGACTTTACATACATGATAGCCTCCTTTAGCAATTCATCATATACCATGGGAAAATCAAATAACAACTCTAAAGCATGATTAGCACTTTCATTTGCGGGAACAATTCGGGCAATGGGTGATTGGTCAGCCCTAAGAAGGGGTATACATTTAAACTGATTGGTTGAATACCTGAGATGTATACTTGCTGAGCTGCCGGGATTCTGGGAAAGGGTTGTTAAGTAACTAGGTAGTCAGGGAAGATTTCAACACACATCTAATGGGCAGATCCGGGAATTGTCTAAACTGCCACAGGAAAGTGCAGCTTGGAAAGTTTACAAACCTGGTTCTTTACATTTCAATTTCAATTTCAATTTCTTTTATTCTTTCAGAACCTTACAGAGAAAGGCAAGAGGCTTAATCCACAATGACTGCTCTTTTGGCCATTTTGGTTTTGGATGCACACATGGGATCTTTCTTTCGATCCATCTGGTGCTGATAATCTAAGTCACAGCCTCACACAGGGCCAAGAGGCTAATTAAGACACAACCAATTTCAAAGCAATTACTACTCTGAGGTCAGTTACAGAACTCAGTCTCTGAGGAGAATCACACCAGTGTTCAAGGCTAGGTGCACCCAGTCATCTTTTCCAACCACCACATAAATGACCACAATTAAAACCAAAACAATTCCACATGGCCCTCATCTTCTTCCATAGAGTCACTCATCATAACCTCTGGCTGGAGGATTCCTTGAATGGCGCAGCTCAAGAGAGTGTCCAAAATAAGATTCCTTGCCCCTCATTTGCCTAAACTCAGGGTGGCCTGGACACCCTTCCTGTGAACTAGGATTGATCACATAGGTCTGCCGCTAATACTGCTCTACTTCTCCAATTAGAGGCCTACTGACTGTCAGGTATAAATTCCTTATGTGATTTGGATTCATGATTAAACCCAAGCACCTCTGAAGAGCTTGGAAGAACTCATTTGACCCAAAAAATCCCTATACTCCCTTGAAGAAGGTCAGGAACCTAACAGAGGAAGGCAAGAGACATCATCCACAATGACTTATGTTTTTGCCATTTTGGTTTTGGATGCACACATTGGATGTTTCTTTAGATCCATCAGGCGCTGAAAATCTAAGCCATAGCCTCTCACAGGGCCAAGAGGCTGATTCAGACACATGGCTTTCCAAAGCAATTAAGCAAAGAGCCACAGGTGATGCCCATTCATTTCCATTTGAAAACTGTTTCCTTCAGGCTTCACAAAGGGGTGGCCTGAGGCAAAGACCTTCCTGACATTCAGGGCAAAAGATCAATAGGTTAGCAAAAGGCCCAAAACAGGGTTTCTCCACTGAGGCTTTTCTGGTCACACTGATATCTGAGTTTTCTGAGATGCTCCAATTCCCTCCAGCTATCCAGAACATAGCCATGTCGCAGAGTTTGGAGGTGGTACATATTTTGGACACAAAACCATGAACCTATTCTGGAGAGTGGCCAAAATTCAGGAAGAAAACAGAAACTTAGTAAGATAGTAGGTGTTGCCCATCGATAAGGCAACCTGCAGTCCATTACTAAAATGGACAGGATGAATGCTGGGAAGCTTTCTACTAGACAGGACACATCCATTGATGCATTCTCTTTTCTAATGTCTACAACCATGGACACAGTGGGAGACACAGACACAGAAACACTTGCCTTGTCAAAGCTCTTTCTAGAAATAGTCCACTCCAAACCAAACACACCGCCTTTCCTACCTATTCTCTGAACATGAGACAAAACCACAAACTCACACACACACTCAAAAAGGCACCTCCTTCCCCCAAGTAAGTCTGTGACTATCCAGAGTGTCCTTTGACTGGTGGGCCATTTTATGTTCCCCCGAAAAGGCCTGTCTTGTCTTAGATCTGGTCTCCTTGTCAAACACTGTGAAGTTGTCAGGAGCCTGTTCTGACCACTACATGCTTTCTCAGGGAAGGCCCGTCTTCAGAACTCTCCTTGCATTTGGCCATCCTCACATCAGTAGGTACCAAAAAAGACAGACTCTGTCCTTGGTAAATCCAAACATGTGAGCCCACTGGGACTGAGACTGGGACTGGCTCTGTGTGCCTGGCTTCCTGGATCCCAAATTCAGAGAGTTCCATCACCAAGGAAGTGAGGTAGGTCACTTATTTCAAGAATTTAATGAGTTCACTGCCTTGGCAACCACTTTGTTATAACAGTTGCTTCCAAGGGTCCCATGAGATGGAGGATACCCTACTTCCTCTGACACTTTCACTAGTTAGAATGGTATATCAACCATATGGAACCAGAAACAGCTCTCCACATTGTCCTGGTTTGGTCCATATTCTCTCCATTAAGAATAGAGAGGCTGATTCAGACACAACCCTTCATCCTGACAAGGTTGTTTGCCATGGAAGATGACTTTTGCTCTCTCAGGTCCTACATAGCTGCCTAATACTTCTCCAGGGATCATTTCTGCTTGGACCATTGAGTTTCTAAGCAGGTGGAAGATCCCCTACATTCCTGTATTGTAAGACAAACTCTGTCCCTGCTCTTCTGTAAAGGTAGATTGAGGGAACAGTGTATGGTTAGGGTTAATAACAGGTTCGATTTTGGTGAGGAGTCATTCTGTTGGATGAATAATGGTATTGGGAACCTGCGATATTTACAAGAATATATAGGTAAAATATAAGTATGGAAACAGAAATCTAGGTATGATTTGAAGCCCAGAAAGACATTGGGACCTTCATTGGGATACTTAGCTTTGAATTATGTTCTGCACAGATGTCTCAGATAAATCGATATACAATGTTATAGGACCTTGTACCTTGGATGATTGAATGTCGAAGAGAACATCCAGGATAAAAGGGATAGTTGGTAGTATTAGGAAGACAGTTTGTACGTTTAAAAAGAAGAGTGAGTATAAGTTTTGGACCAAAAATTCTTTAGCAATAGGGTTTCGGGTAGAGAGTGAATATGAATGTCAGAACGTGTGAAGAATCAGTCACAATGATGAACTGGGGAAAATATGTAGGAAAGCAGATATCCATAGAGACATTAGGAAATCATGCAAAGTGTAAAGTGAGTGATTGGATTAGACATTTTCAGTATGATTGAGTTTCAATATATAATCTTAGGAAAAAACAAATATGTAGTCCCCAAAAAGATTGACAAGTGGGAGCATTAGGCAGCCTGGACATGGATGTTTTTAGTAATCCATGTTCATTTTCCATTTAGACTTTGGTACAATCATAAGTGTGATGTTTGCATTTTCTGACCAGAATATTACTGTGATAAAATGTATATGTGGATCAGGTAACATGAGTATTTCTTCCACCATTTCTTGGAGCCATATTTTGAAGATGTATAAATTAGTATTGTGGGTAAAAATAGATGTACCCTGTGTCTATGAATATAGAGATAATGCATGAATAGAGCGTAGTGTGAATAAATAATATTACTTGTTCCAACTTTAAATAATGGATTAAATTGATATCTAAAAATATTCAGGAAATCTTATATTGATATACATACATTCATTTCAACCAGTAATACATCTAATGGTAATATTAGGGTTGTGGTTTATCGTGAAGTGTGTGTGAGTTTTGCTTCAAACTGATTATGGAAATCAAATATAATATTTTTGGAAAGAAGTCTCATGAAAAGACCAGTCAAGAAACATGGAGGAATACTTGTGTTCTGAAGCAGGAAGTGATTGACATTGAAACAAATGTCTAAAAATTTGTGAACTTGTGGATAAAATATATATCCTACGATGTGCATAAACTGCAGAAATAGTAATGTACCATTGTTGAATAAAAATGAACGTCAAATTATATGTCATGTCCCATAGGAGTCTACTTGCGTTGATATTAAACTGGGTCAGTTACTCTAGAAATATTAGGATTTGTGTGCAGCTTTCACTGAAGTCAGTTTTCAGTACTAGGAAACAAATATATATTTCAAGTTGATGAATAATTCTGAGAATAATCTTGTGAAAAATCGATTATAAATCTAAATACATCAACATGAATAAATTTAGGGAGTATATATAAGACACATATATTTCATATTTTGAAAAATCTGGAGAGTATGTATATATATATATATATATATATATATATATATACACAAAACATACACACAGACTATAAAAAGTAGCAATACATATGCTAATCGAAATTCATCATTAAATATATATAATTCACATATGCAAAAATAATTATTTTACTGAACATGGATTTTTGTATAATGTTTTTCTATTAGGAAGCTCACCCATAGGTTGAATTTTCAGTTTCAACAGCGTTTAGGAGGAGGGATCTCTTCTCACAATTTGTATCTTCCAAGTCAGACAACACAAAAAAATTAACCTGTGATACCAGGTAGGATTCTATATGTGCATATAAATATACATGTGCTGAATAGTCTATAGAGAAAGGGAGACAGGAATTCACATATTAGTTAATTTTAAAAACACATGGAGAATTATTTTAACCAAAAATTGACTAGATTTATAACACCTACCCTTTATCATGTAAAAGGCAAGTCCAAATATACACCATGCCTCCACTGAACTGCATGTATTTCTATTTTGTTTTGGTTATTTTTCCTCCATCATATTAGGATTAGTAGTCAGGGTCTAGTAGGGTATGGGTTAGTGTCATGGTTTCAGTATTTTGATTGGAAAATAAGAAAATGAATGCAATGTGTATGCAAATATGTGCCACACAAAAATATTCCCACTCTCATCCAGAACAATGAATTGCCATTACCTTCACCCCAAATAAGACACAATTAGAGGAGAAGAGTTAGAAAATCTGTGAATACATATATGGAATGGAACATAATCAGGAGTTCACAACCTTGGAGGTGGTAGAGGAGTTTCCAAAAGTTAGGGTCAGGGTAAACACTCCACAAACATGGAGCTCTGCTGGCCTAAAAACTTCTTGAGAAACTGTCTCTGAGTTCGGGCACTTGAAATATATGTTGTTGTCAGGAGCTTTAGCTTCATTTGTAGTGAGACTATCAAAGATGGGTCTGCATCTATGTGACCTGGAGAACATGGTTTCTTTTTTTTTAATGAACATAAGGGAGCAGTGCTGAATTCTCTCTTTGTAGGTAAACTGTGGCCACTCGGGTCTAAGTGTCTCCCCATGTGGACTGTGAAGCCATTTGGTCATCCTCCACTTTTTGTGGTGTTTCTTGCTGCTGCACTGGGAGTATGGTATTTACTTAACGAAATACAATGAGTTCAACTGGGACAAAATGCTAGAGTGAGTTCTGTCATGTGTGGTGGGTCAGGTTCTCCAGGAGAATGCACCAACAAGTCTTCTATCCAACATAGCTTGTCCCCTTGACCATAGCAACCTGTTTCTTAAAATTGACGTTAAACCTCTCCATATAACGAGATGCCTTTACATATAAGGGTCTGCTGGCTACACTATTTCAGTCACAAGCCATTTGGAAGCCAATGGAAGATCCACATGACCCCACCACAGATATTTTATCACACATCTGCACACCACTGCTCTAGGCCCACTACTCAGCAGGCTCCAACTTACTGGCATCTCTGTTCTACACCATTTTCATAAAACCAAGTCAATTAAGCCACTGTCTGGTACACTCATGATCAGAAACAGGACATCCAAAGATTCTCCAGTGCCACCTGGTCATAGGAATTTCAAATATATCATGGTATTTATCTGAGATTAGGAAGATAGACGGTAGGATTAAAAAGAAGGGTGAGTAAAGGATTTGGACATTAAGTTCTGCTTCTCCAATTTGACGCGTATTGTCATGCATGGGCGACTCTCATGCCTGGCCTCCGAAAATCCCAACACAATTCATAGCAATACATCTCTAAGGTCATTTCCAAAACTCCGTTTCTAAGGGGAATCACACCAGAGTTCAAGCCCAGGTGGACCCTTTCATCTCTTCCAACCGCCACACAAGTGACCACAATTAAAAACAAAACACTCCCACATGGCCCTCATTTTCTTCCATGTAGACACTCATCATAATCCCTTGCTAGAGGTTTCCATGAGGGACACAGTCCAAGACAGTGTCCAAAATAAGCTCCCTTCCCCCTCATTTGCCTAAAGTCAGGGTGGCCTGGGCACCCTTCCTGTGAACCAGGAGTGATCAAATAGGCCTGCCATTAATGCTGCTCTGCTTCTCGAATTTGAGGCCTACTGACTGTGGGGTTTAGATACTTTATGTGAATTGGAGTCATGAGAAAACCCAAGAATCTCTGGGCTTCCCTCTGCAGGGCTTTGAAGAACCCATTTGAGTGAGTCTAGGAGTTGGACCAAAAGTTCTTTAGCAATAAGGTTTTGGTGAGAGAGTAAATGTAAATGTCAGCACATTTGAAGGGTCATTCCCAATGATGAACTGGAGAAAAGGTTTTTGAAAGCAGATATCAATGGAGACATTAGGAAATCAGGCAAAGTACAAAGTGAGTGGTAGGATAAGACATTATTAACAGGGTTGAGTTTGAATATATAATCTTAGGAAGAAACAGATATGTAGTCACCAATAGGAATAATATTTGAGAGCATTAGGGAACCAGGACATGGATGTTGTTAGTAATACATGCTCACATTCAATTTAGGCTTTGGTACAGTCATAAGTGTGACCCTTGCATTTTGTGTCAGGAATATTACTGTGATGAAATGTATATGTATATCAGGTGACTAGAGTATTTTTTCCACCATTTCTGAAAGCAATATTTTAAAGACTTATAAATTAGTATTGGGGATACAAATACATAGACCCTGGGTCTATGAATATAGAGATGATGCCTTAATAGACCATACTGTGAATAAATAATATAACAGGTTCCACTTTTAATATTGGATTGAATTGATATCTGAAAATACATAAGAAATTTTATGTTGATATACAATCATTCTTTCCAAACAGTTATACATCTAATGGTAATAATAGAGTTATGGTTTATCATGATGGGTGTGTGAGTTTGCCCCAAAAGTGATTATGGAAATCGAAAACAATGTGTTCAGAAAGAAGTCTCATGAAAAAACCAGTCAAGAAAGCTGGAGGAATACATGTGTTCTGAAGCAGGAAGTGATTGAAAGTGAAACAAATGCCTATAAATTTGCTAAATTGTGGAAGAAATATATATCGTATGATGTGCATAAAATGAAGAAAACTAATATACCAGTGTTGAATAAAAATGAACGTCAAAATAGACATCATGGAACATAGGAATCTACTTGCACCAATGTTAAACTGGGTAAGTTACTGTAGAAATATTAGCATTTGTATATACCATTCACTGAATTTAGTTTTCAGTACTAGGAAACAGATATGTAGTTCAGGTGGATGAATATTTCTGAGAATAATCTTGTGAAAAGTTGATTAGAAATCCAAATATATGAACATTAATGAATTTAGGAGTGTATAATAAGACACATATATTTTACATTTTGAAAAATCTGGAGAATATATATATATATATATATATATATATATATATATATATATATATACACACACACACACACACAAAACCCACACAGAGCAATGAAAAAGTAGCAATATATATGCCAATCAAAATTCATCGTGAAATTTATATGATCCACATATCCAAAAATATTTATTTTACTGAACATGGATTTATATATAATGTTGTTCACCTAGGAAGCTCCCCCATAAGTTGAATTTTCTGTTCCACAATTTGTATCTGTCAAGTTGGCCACCTCACAAGTATGTACGTGTGATACCAGGTAGGATTCAATATGTGCATATACAAATACATGTGCTTAATAGGCTACAGAGAAAGGGAGACAGGAATTCACATATTTGTTAACTTTAAAAACACACGGAGAACTACTTCAATTAAAAATTGACTAGATTTATAACTCCAAACCTATGTATTGCAAAAGGCAAGCCCAACTATACACGACCCCTCCTCTGAACTGCTTGTATTTCTATTCTGTTTGAGTTATTTTTCTCCATCACATTAGGATTAGTAGTCAGAGTCTAGCAAGCTATGGGTTAGTGTCAGGGAATCAGTATTTCGAATGGAAAATTGGAAAATGAACACAATGTGTATGCAAATATGTGCTACACAAAAATCTTCTTATTCTCTTCCAGAAAAATTTATTGTAATTAACTCCGCCCCAAGTAATACAGAATTAGAGAAGAAGAGTTAGAAAATCTGTGAATACATATCTGGAATGGAATATGCTCAGGAGTTCACAACCTTGGAGGTGTTAGAGGAGTTTCCCAATGTAAGGGACACAGTAAACATTTCTCAAATGTGGAGCTCTGGTGCCCTAAAGACTTCTTGGGAAACTGCCTATGTGGTTGGGCACTTGAAATATATATTGTTTTCAGGAGCTTTTGATTTCTTTCTAGTGAGACCATCAAAGCTGGGTCTACATCTATGTGACCTGGAGGACATGGATTCTTATTTTCCAATGTACATGAGGTAGCAGTGCGGAATTCTCTCTTTGTAGGTAAACTGTGGCCATTGTGGGCTAAGTGTCTCCCTGGGGGACTGTGAAGCCATTTGGTCATCCTCCAATTTTCATGGTGTTTCTTGCTGCTGCACTGGGACTTTGGTATTTGCTTCACGATATACAAGGAGTTCAAATGGGACACAGTGGTGGAGGAAGTTCTGTCTTGTGCGGTGGGTCAGGGTTCTCAGGAGAATGCACCAAGCAGGCTTCTATCCCTCATAGCTTGCCCCCTTGTCCATAGAAACCTGGTTCTGAACATTGCCCTGAAACCTCTCCATATAACAATATGCCATTTCATTGAACATTCTGCTGGCTGCACCATGTCAGTCACAAGCAATTTGGAAGCTAATGGCAGATTGACACGGCCTCACAAAGATGTTTTATCATACACCTTCCCACCTCTGCTCTAGGCCCACCACTCAGTAGGCTCCAACTTACTGGTATCTCTGTTCTACACCATTTTTATGAATCCCAGTCAATCAAGGCACTGCCTGATAGATTCATGAATGATGTAGGACATCCAAATGTTCCCAGTGCGACCAGGTCATGGGAAATTCAAAAATTTCATGGTATTTATCTAGGCATTTTTCAAGGATGAAGTTGGAGGCACTGTGGGTTTTAATTCATTCGGGAACCATTAAATGGTGAGGATGCTCATTTCAATGAACGCTATCGAGAACTCTCACAGGCAAGACTTTCCAAAGAGTGGCCAAAAGGTCACATGAAGCCAGGCTCATTGAGGTCTACAATGTGAGGTCCATGTTTGTTTTGATTCTCAACTATGGCTGACATGCCTTTAAGAGTAAAATCATGTGATATCCTGGCTGAGATTCCCAGTGCTCTGTGGAAAGGTACCCTGGGCCTATATCTCAGTTTCCATGGGCGACTCTCATGCGTGTCCTCCTAAAATCCCAACACAAGTCATGGCAATACTTCTCTGAGGTCAGTTTCAGAACTCACTCTCTAAGGGGAATCACGCCACTGTTCAAGCCCAGGTGGACCCAGTCACCTCTTCCAACCGCCACACAAATGAAAACAATTGAAACCAAAAAAAATCCCACATGGCCCTCATTTTATTTCATATAGACACTGAACATAACCTCTTGCTAGAGGTTTCCATGAGGAGCACAGTACAAGACAGTATCCAAAATAAGCTCCCTTGCCCCTCGTTTGCCTAAAGTTTGAGTGGCCTGGACACCCTTCCTGTGAAACAGGAGTGATCCAATAGGCCTGCATTTAATACTGCTCCACTTCTCCAATTTGAGGCCTACTGACTGTGGGATTTAGATTATTTATGTGTATTGGAGTCATGATAAAACCCAAGCACCAATGGGCTAGCCTCTGCAGGGCTTTAAAGAACTCATTAGACCCAAAGGATCCTTATTCTCACTTGATGGAGGTCAGGAAACTTACAGAGAAAGACAAGAGAATTCACCCACAATGACTGCTCTTTTGGCCATTTTGGTGTTGGATGCATACATGGGATCTTTCTTTACATCCATCAGGTGCTGACAATCTAAGCCACAGCCTCACACTGGGCCAAGAGCCTGATTCAGACACATCCCTTTCCAAAGCAATTAAGCAAAGAGACACAGGTGATGCCCATTCATTTCCATTTGAAAACGGTTTTCTTCAGGCTTCACAAACGGGTTGGCCTGAGGCAAAGTTCTTCCTGACTCAGGGGAAAAGAACAATTGTTAAGCAAAAGGCCCAACCACGGTTTCTCCACTGAGATGTTAGTAGTCACACTGATATCTGAGTTTTCTGAGATGCTCGCCATTCCCTTCAGCTATCCAGTATATGGCCATGTGACAGAGCTTGGTGGTGGTACATATCTTGGACACAAAACCATGAGCCTATTCTGGAGAGTGGCCAGAATTCAGGAAGAAAACTGGAACTTAGGAAGATAGCAGGTGTTACCCATTGATTATGCAAGCCCTGGTCCATTCATTAATTGGGCAGGATGAATGCTCGGAAGCTTTCTAATAGACAGGACACATCCATTGATGCATTCTTTTTTTCTAATGTCTACAACCACGGACACAGTGAGATACACAGACATAGAAACACACGCCCTGTGAAACGACTTAGTAGAAACATTTCACTCCAAACCTCAAAACCATCTTTCCTACCTATTCTCAGAACATGAGACAAAACCACAAACCCACACCAACACCCAAAAAGGCACCTGCTTCCCTCAAGTAGGTCTGTGACTATCCAGAGTGTCCTCTGACTTCTGGACCATACTATGTTCTCCCAAAATGGCCTGTCCTTTATCAGATCTGGTCTCCTTGGTCAACTCTGTGAAGTTGTCAGGAGCTAGTGGTGAGCCACTACCTGCTTTCTCAGGAATGGCCCCTCTTCAGAGCTTTTCTGGTATTTGGCCATTCTCACATCAGTAGGTACCAAGAAAGATTGACTCTGTCCTTGGTAAATCCAAACAAGTGAGCCCACAGGGACTGTGACTGAGACTGGCTTGGATGCCTGGCTTCCTGGATCCCATGTTCAGAGAGTTCCATCACCACGGAAGTGAGGTGAGGTCACTTCCTTCAGGAACTGAATGAGTTCACTGGCTTGGCAACCACTTTGTCCTAACAGTTGCTTCCAAGGGTCACATGAGATGGTGGCTGCCCCAACTTCCTGTGACACTTTCACAAGTTAGATTGGTATATCAACCATAGGAACCTGGGAACAGCTCTCCACAGAGGCCTGGTTTGTTCCATCTTCTCTACATTAGGACGAGAGAGGCTGATTTGGATACAACCCTTCATCCTGGCCAGGTTGTTTGTCATGTAAGATGACTTTTACTCTCCCAGGTCCTTCATAGCTGCCTACATCTTCTCCAGAGGACATTTCTGCATGGACCTTTGAGGTTCTCAGCAGGTGGAAGATCCACTACATTCCTGTATTGTAAGACTAACTCTGTCCCTCCTCTCTGTAATGTTAGATTGAGGGGAAAGTGTACGGTTAGTGTTAATAACATTTTCGATTTGGGTTAGGAATCATTCTGCTGGATGAATAATGGTATTGGGAACCTGTGATATGTATGAGAATATATAGGTGAAATACATGTATGAAAACAGAAATCTAGGTAAGTTTTGAAGCCCAGAAGAGAATTGGGCCCTTGATTGGGATACTTAGCTTTGAATTAGGTTCTGCACAGATGTGTCAGATTAATCAATATTCAATGGCCTAGGACCTTGTACCTTGGATGATTGAATGTAGAAGAGAACATCCAGTCAAAAAGGGATAGTCGGTAGTTAAAGGTTAATAAAATAGGTACTTGTCACTTCCTGTTTCTCTGTATGCTTAACAAAACACTTTTGAAATCTTGAGAACTCTTTGCTAATCTTGTTCCCAGAATGTGCTCTCCCCAACTGCCAAACTGCAGAATGTACTCCCTCACCCGTGTGCACGCACACTGCCCACTCACCCGGACCCATCAATAAACTTTCCTCCCTGCCCTCTCCAAGAAAATTATATAAACTCTGCTTAAGGTGTTCTCAGGGCTCTCATCTCTTTTCAATTGAGCTCTGAGCCCCAGCATGCTGGACCCCCAATAAACCCTTTGCTGTTGCATGTGACAATCTCTTTGTGGTCTCTTCCTCCAAGGCTTGCCCGACCTTTTCATATGGAGGTTCCACTGAAATCCAGCAGCGGCGAATGTGAGACCCCATGTGTCGTGGCTTTCACTATTTGTGTATCTTTCATTATGGGACAGAGCACTTCAATGCCTCTGTCCCTGACCATTGATCACTGGCCCAAAGTCCACATAAGGGCTCAGAATCTTTTTTATTTAGTAAAACACTGGACCTGGAAAACGCTCTGTGCCTCAGAATGACCCACCTTTCGAGTCGGATGGCCTCTAGAAGGATCTTTCTACTTCCCACTAATTTAAAAAGTTAGAGATATTGTCTTTTGGCCAGGGCCACATAGCCATCTGGATCATTCCGCCATATATCTTAACTTTGCAGGACCTCTGCAAATCTCCTCCTCCATGGGTGAAGCCTTTCCTTACCGCTGCCCCTGCTCCTACTCCTTCCCCCATGATCTCTCAAACCCTCTGCTCTTCTTCCTTCTCCACCCTCTGTTCTCCCTGAGTCACAAGATTTGACTCTACTGGATTCTCCTCCCCCTCCTTATCCCCTGCCCTCTTCCCCCAATCCCCAACACCCTCTAAGTGATTCCCCTGCTGCTGACTCAGCCTCTCTGCAATTGGAGGAGCACAGCACCCTCCAGATAGCTCCCCAGTGGCACACACAGCCCTTCCTTCCCTTGAGGAAGCTGGCCCGGCTATAGGAACTCGCCAGCAGTGAATAGTTGAAAACACTGGAACTCCCATGATGCTCCCCCTCCATCCCTATGGGCCAAAGATTGACGACGGCCATGGGGGAAAAAATGCAAGCCTACCAGTTTTGGCCATTCTCCTCTTCAGACGTACATAATTGGAAATATAACAATCCCCCTTTTTCTGAGCACCCCACCTGGCACACAGGTCTGGTTGAGTCATTGATGTTTTCACACTAGCCTACTTGAGATGACTGCCAACAACTCATAGGGACTGTCTTCATGACAGGGGATCAAAATAGAATACTCCTGGAAGCTGGAAAAAAATATCCTCTGACCAGATGCGTGACTGACACAACTTCCCAAGATAATCAAAGCCAGCTTTCCTTTGAACCAACCCAACTGTGGCCCCCAAATCTTTGAAGGTAGGGAGCATCTGTTCACTTATCACTGGGCTCTAATAGTGGGTTTCCGTGCGGCCGCTAGGCGACCAACTAATTAGGCCAAGGTAAGAGAGATTATTCAAGGGCCTGAAGAACCTCTCTCTCTATGTTTCTAGAGAGAATTATGGAGGCATATAGAAGATACACTCCTTTCAATCCTCAGGCAGAGGATCAAAAGTCATCTGTCACAATGGCCTTTATTGGGCAAGCTGCCCCGGATATTAAAAGAAAGTTAAAATGCTTAGATGGATTACAAGATATGACTTTGAGAGATTTAGTCAGAAAAGCTGAGAAGGTATACTTTAAGAGAGAAACTGAGGAAGAGAAGGGAACAAAGGGAGGATAAAAGAAACTAAAGACAGACTAAGGCGCTGACTAAGGTCCTGGTCACAACAACAAATAGGCCAGAAATTAAGAAACAGGGAGACAGGAAGGGATACCTGGGCCCACGCCAGAGGCTACTCCTTGCCTCAGATCAGTGTGCCTACTGTAAAAAAAAGGACACTGGGCCAAAGAGTTCCCTAGAAAGAGACAGCCACTCCTGCCAGCCATTCTGACTCTTGAGGATGACTCCAAAAGTCGGGGCTAACATCCCCTCCCGGAGCTCAGGGTAACTTTTGAAGTGTAGGGGACACCAGTAAACTTTGAAGTGGATACAGGGGCAATATACTCAGCCCTCAAGGCCCCATTGGGCCATCTATCAAATAAAAGGTCTCTAGTTCAAGGGGCAAATGGCAGTAAGTATCGGGCTTGGACAACTAAGAGGACCATAGACCTGGGAAAAGGAAAATCCATCAATCCTTCCTAGTAATCACAGAATGCCTGGCCCCATTGATGGGCAGAGATCTGCTCACCAAGCTCTGGGCCAAAATAACTTTTAACCCTGAAGGCAACCAAGTGGGATTTCTAAATCCTTCAGTAAAAACTCCTATAGTCATGGCTCTAACTATGTCAGTAGAAAATGTACATCAACTCACTCAACTTTGTTCAAAGAAACTGCAGGCATTCCTGAAGGATCAAGAACAGAGTTTTCCACTGACCAAATCACAGCAAAAGGACTGAATGGGTAACAAAAGCCTGTCGGGTCCATCAATTGGTTTATGCTTACCCTTCCAAGCTTCCTGGAGGAAAGCACCTAGGAGGAAAAAGACCAGGACAATTCTGGGAAGTGAACTTTACTGAAATTAAGCATGCAAGGTATGGACTTAAATATCTCCTAGTCTTTGTAGATACATTTTCAGGATGGATTAAAGCCTTCCCCACCAAAAGAAAGAAAGAAAGAAAGAAAGAAAGAAAGAAAGAAAGAAAGAAAGAAAGAAAGAAAGAAAGAAAGAAAGAAAGAAAAAGAAAGAAAGAAAGAAACAGCACAAATGGTGGTCAAGAAGATCCTGGAAGATTTTTTTCCAAGATACGACCTGCCTAAGGTAACAGAGTCTGATAATGGACCTGCATTCATTACCCAGGTACGTTAGGGGTTAGCCAGTACCCTGGGGATTACATTGTGCTTATAGACCACAGAGTGCAGGACAGGTAGAATGAATGAATAGAACCATTAAAGAGACCTTAATGAAATTAAGCTTAGAGACCGACATAAAAGATTGGACAATGCTTCTGCCTTATGCAATGTTTCATGCAAGAAATTCTCTCTCTGTTTCTTTGTGTAACCTCACCCACTATGAAATTCCCTATGGGGCCCCTATTCCAGTAAGGGACCTAACCCCAACTCTAAGACCTAACGATCCCTTCCACACCACCATGCTTGACAGACTTACAGCTGTTGAAAGAACTCAGCGATACCTGTGAAAACAGCTGGCCACTGCCTACCAACCTGGAGATGAGGGGACTCCACATCAATATCAAGTAGGAGACTTTGTCTATGTAAGACAACATCAGGTGTCATCCCTGGAACCCCACTGGAAAGGACCATACCAGGTTCTACTTATAACACCTACAGTGGTAAAGGTAGACAGAATCACTTCCTGGATCCTGGCCTCTCATCTCAAGCCTGCACCCTGTCCAGACTCTGCCTGGAAACTGGAAGAGACTGGTAACCCTTTCAAATTGTGTATTCGCCAGGTGGATGAAGCTATAGAGTCTCTCCTTGACCACCAGTAGTTCTAACCCTCATCAGCCCTTTCAGCAGCGATGGCTGATCACAAATCCTACTGGAGAAGAAGTATAATCTATCTCACATATAGCCCACTTTGGGACCTGGTGGCCATTTCTCCACCCAGACATTTGTTAGCTGGCTATAGGTCTTTCCTATTAGGATATCCCTGATGAAGAGGATACCACTAAAATTCCATTAAATACCTTTTGTACCATAAATAATGGAAACAAACATTATGAATGTCGGGACAGGTAAGCCAGGTGCAGGTTGGCTAGCCTAGATTACTATGTTTGCCCGGCAGACAATCAAAGCCACAAACAGCAACAGCTGTGTGGAGGAAAAGCCAATTTCTTCTGTAAGTCATGGGGATGTGAGCATACAGGGGCTTCCTGATGGAACCCGAAATCCTCATCAAATTCTGTACACAGCATTGGCCATATGACCAATTAGATAACCAAAACCCATGGCCCCCAGAGGGGTCTCTAGATCCTCAAATACTGTGTGACCTTTTTAACTTCTGCAAGTGCTCAAAAGGGTAAAAGGAGATTCCCCTATGTGGAGGCCTTTTCCCTTCTTCGCTCACATCCTGAACTATGCTTCTCCAATAGATCCTCACCCTCAGCCTTCATCTCCAGACTATCTGCTGTCACTCCAAACTCAGCAACCTGATTTCTTCCCTTCAATTACTAGATCAAAAACCCAAACCAACACCGGTTCTCAGACCATTGCCCCCTGGCTGAGAAGAAGGTACTGAGGTACCCCTCCACCGACTCACTCCTCTCTTCTCTTGTCACTGCCCGCACTGGGTCCCACCAGGTCCTCTTTCCAGCTAACCCATAGCTCAAACCAGCTGAGGAGAGCCCTCAGACCCTTATCCAAATGTAATGAAAATGGCCTTTAAAGTTGCTCTTTCATCACTGAAAACAGGTTACTAAAAATTTAAAGTCCCTCACAGGCTTTGTGGATACTCACTCCCTTCTTCCCCTCTGCTCTACCTGTTCTACTGCTCAAGTTTTGTTGCTACGAATATCCCAAACCCCTTTCCCATTATTCTTTTACATCTCTCTTTCTCATTCTCAGATCCATGAAGCTGCTCTAAGCCCCGACTTCTCTGTCTCCCCCCTCTGTACCAGGCCCACAGAAAAGTTTTCACTGACCTTCTCCAGGAGTCTTCACCATGGCTGACTTTAGGACTTTCAGCAAAAAAGTCCCTATAAACGATTTCAGTGTAGATAACCTTCCTCATTTAATGTTGCCCTGTTCCACTTGGCCACTGGCTAAAAATAATCAGCACTCCTAAGCTAGACACCCCCTTACTAGTTTTTCACAAAATATGTGAACAATTCCTCTGGCCTTGAACTGGGGCTTCACAGAGATGGCAACATTTCTAAGATAAAGAAGTTACCATCTGGGCTCCATGGTAACAGCTGGCAGGGGGAAAAAAAGAAAGGGAAGTAAAAGCTCTCCCCCACCCAGTTGTCCTTGAAAAGTTAACTTGCCCAGAACAGAGAAAAAAAAACAGAAACAAAAACAGCTTTTTGTGAACTTCTGCAGAGTGTGATCTTCTGAGCCACTTCTCTTACATGTTGGGTACAAAATTCTGAAACTACCTAAACTTGGAATTCAGAAGATTAATTGATTACAACCGAAGCAATGCCCTCTGAATCTGGGTGCAACCAAATAGGACTGTTTCACTGTCTTTGGTGCTATCTTAGGTGCCTTGCCTTGTCCGTCCCTACAACAGTATAATTCTATATACTAAAACATTGTTGATGTTTTCATGAAATGAAAAACGGATGTGATTAATTGTGTAATGGTGCATATGTTACCCAGAATGCTCTATCATGACGCAGGTTCATTTGAAGATCGAATAGGTGGGACATACAACCCGGTTTCCCTGGGAACATATGTCCCTCACTTTAGCCATCCTATAAAGAATAGGAGTTGCCACAAGGGTGGGCACAGGAACCACTGCCCTGGTCCATGGGACACAACAAATGACCCAGTTAGAAGCAGAAATAGACCAAAACTTAAATATATTAGAAACCTCCATAACAGCTTTGCAGGAATCTTTAACCTCTCTCTCTGAAGTTTTTTTACAGAACAGTTGAGGGTTGGACCTCCTCTTCATGAGTGAAAGGGACCTTTGTGCTGCATTGAGGGAAGAATGTTGTGTGAAGTTGTCAGAAGCCAGTGGTGAGCTACTACCTGCTTTATCAGGAAAGGCCCCTCTTCTTAGCTTTCCTGTCTTTTGGCCATCCTCACATCAGTAGGTACCAAGAAAGACAGACTCTGTCCTTGGTAAATCCAAAAAAAGTGAGACCACTGGGACTGGGACTGGGACTGGTTGTGCTTGCCTGGCTTTCTGAATCCCACGTTTAGAGAGTTCCATCACCCAGGACGTTATGTGAGGTAACCTCAATCAGGAAGTGAATGAAGTCACTGCCTTGGCAACCACTTTGTCCTAAGAGTTGCTTCCAAGGGTCCCATGAGATGGAGGGTGCCCCTACTTCCTGTGACATTTTCACACGTTGGAATGGTATATCAACCATAGGCACCCGAGAACAGCTCTCCACACAGGCCTGGTTTGGTCAATCTTCTCTACATTAAGATGAAAGAGGCTGATAAAGACACATCCCTTCATTCTGACCAGGTTGTTTACCATGGAAGTTGAGTTTTCCTCCCTCAGGTCCTTCATAGCTGCCTACAACTTCTCCAGGGTATCATTTCTGCATGGTCCTTTGAGGATCTCAGCAGGTTGAAGATCCCCTACATTCCTGTAGTGTAAGACCAACTTTTTCCCTGCTATTCTGTAAAGTTACATTGAGGGAACAGTGTATGGTTAGGGTAATAACAGGTTTTATTTGGGATAGGAATCATTCTGCTGGATGAATAATGGTATTGGGAACCTGTGATATTTACAAGAATATATAGGTGAAATATAAGTATAAAAACAGAAATCTAGGTAAGATTTGAAGCCCAGAAGAGCATTGGGCCCTTGATTGGGATACTTAGCTTTTAAATATCTTCTAAACAGATGTCTCAGATAAATCGATATACAATGGCATAGGACCTTGAAAATTGGATGATTGAATGTAGAAGAAAACATCCACTCATATAGGCATAGTTGGTAGGATTAGGAAGACAGTCAGTAGGTTTAGGAAGAAAAGTGAGTATAGGATTTGGACAAAAAGTTCTTTAGCAATAGGGTTTGCGGTAGAGAGTGAATGTAAATGTCACCACATGTGAAGAGTCAGACACAATGATGAACTGGGGAAAATATATGGGGAAGCAGATATCAATGGAGATATTAAGAAATCAGGCAAAGTATAAATTGAGTGATAGGATTAGACATTTTCAACAGGGTAGAGGTTGAGTATAAAATCTTAGAAAGAATCAAATATTTAGTCACCAATAGGATTGACATTTGAGAGAATTAGGCAATCTGGACATGGATATTGTTAGTAATCCATGCACACTTTCCATTTAGGCTTTGGCACAGTCATAAGTGTGAACTTTGCATTTTGTTTCCAGAATATTACTGTGATAAAGTGCATATGTAGATCAGGTGACATCAGTATTTCTTCCACCATTTCTGTGGGCAATATTTTGAAGGTGTATAAATTAGTATAGGGTGTACAAATAGGTGTTCCCTGTGTCTAGGAATATAGATAAAATGAATGAATAGACCATACTGTGAATAAATAATATTACTGGTTCCAACTTTAAATATTGGATTGAATTGATATTTACAAATTTACAGGAAATCTTATATTGAGATACATACATTCATTACAACCATTTATACATCTAATGGTAATATTAGGTTTATGGTTTATCATGAAGAGTGTGTGAGTTTTGCTTTAAAAGTGATTATTGAAATCTAAAATAAAATGAAGTATCATGAAAAGACCAGTCAAAAAACATAGAGGAATACTTGTGTACTGAAGCAAGAAGTGATTAAAAGTGAAACAAAAGCCTATCAATTTGCAAAATTGTGAATGAAATATATATCCTATGATGTGCATAAACTGAAGAAATAGTCATGTAACAGTGTTGAATAAAAATGAAGGTCAAAATACACATCATGTCCCATAGGAATCTACTTGCATTGATGTTAAAGTGGGTCAGTTACTGTAGAAAAATTAGGACTTCTATGCACCATTCACTGAATTTTGATTTCAGTACTAGGATACAATATGTATTTAAGGTGGATGAATATTTCTGAAAATAACTTTGTGAACATTTGGTTATAAATCCACATTCATGAACATGAATGCTTTTAGGGATTGTATAATAAGACACATATATTTTACATTCTGAAAAATCTGGAGAGTGTGTGTGTGTATATATATATATATATATATATATATATATATATATATATATATATATAAGAGAGAGAGAGAGAGAGAGAGAGAGAGAGAGGCATTAAAAGGTAGCAATATATATGCCAATCGAAATTCATCATGAAATATATAACATCCACAGATCCAAAACTATTCATTTTACTGAACATGGATTTATGTATTATATTGTTCAACTAGGAAGCTCACCCATAGTTTTAATTTTCAATTCCAACAACGTTTAGGAGGAGTGACCTCTTCTAAAAATTTGTATCTGCCAAGTCAGCCATCTAACAAAAATGTACATGTGATACCAGGTAGGATTCTATATGTACATTCAAAAATACATGTGCTGAATAGGCTACAGATAAAGGGAGATAGGAATTCACATATTTGTTAACTATAAAACACATGGAGAACTATTTCAATTTAAAATTGACTAGATTTATAACACCTACCCTTTATCATGCAAAAGGTAAATCCAACTATACACCATGCCTCTCTAAACTGCTTGTATTTCTATTCTGTTTGGGTTCTTTTTCTCCATCACTTTAGGATTGCTGCAATCTGGCTGGGCACAATTCAGGAGCCACTTGTCAAAAGAAACTAAAATTACTTTTAGAACCACACATGACTAAAAATTAGCTCCTCGGGAAAAACCCTCAGAGCCCAACTGCCACTACTGGCTTCCCACAAGCTCTCAACCTCCACACTCCTTCTCTTGAGGTCGATTGGCTGGGTCGTGTGGGCAGAGCCCAAAAAGTCCCACAATGAGCAGCTCCGTTGTCTGAAAGGGTGGGGAAACAGCCCAATGGCATTACCACAGAGGAGCCAATCAGCTAGATATTGCTGGGGCTGCTGTGAGCCAATCATCAGCTTGCAGTCTGAAAGGGTGGGGAAACTGCTCAATGAGCATCTCCAATGAGCATCACCGCAGAGGAGCCAATTAGCTTGATGTTGCTGGGGCCGCTGTTAGCCAATCATCAGCCGGCAGTCTGAAAGTTTGTTTGGCCCCTTGGGCTGTGCCTCTCAACACCTCCCCCTCTCTGTTTAAACAACAGGCATGTGGCTTAGGGACCATGCCTGCCTTAGGTTGTCCAATAGTACATATGGTGCTTACCCATTATCGAATGAGCTGACCTCAAGGTATCAGCCTCCAGTCTTAGATTGGTACCATTGCAATTGGATCTTACCCGTCACTAGCTACAGGTCCAGTATACAGTCACACCTGTGGAGAGGTCTTTGTACCAGCGGGGGGTGAGGTTCTTTGTCTCACCTCTGTTGGCCCCCAAATTTTAGCTGAACGACCATGACAGCAGAAGGGAGGAAGATACACCAAGCCAATTGACGGCTCCTTTTGGAAAAATTGTACCACCGATGACATCATCAGCAAAAAT
This sequence comes from Callospermophilus lateralis, assembly GCF_048772815.1. Classification (NCBI taxonomy): domain Eukaryota; kingdom Metazoa; phylum Chordata; class Mammalia; order Rodentia; family Sciuridae; genus Callospermophilus; species Callospermophilus lateralis. The sequence continues at coordinate 387,041 of NW_027514294.1, forward strand.
ACCCCAACACTACCACAAGTCAATTCACCAACATATTGTTCACAATGCATGCAGGTGAGTTCACAATGCATACAGGTGATACATAGTCGAGGCAAGTTCTGCAAGCAGTTCAGTGATGGCTATTGCAGAAGCTGTAGATTGGTTTTATCTTTGTCTTTACAGGCACTGGGATGAAGATAGGAATTTTGGCAATAATGGCCAAAGAAAAATTATGTAACATTCCAGAAGGTACTAAAAGAAAACAATTTTCTTAACAATTTACATTGTCTTGAAGAGAATTATTAAATATAATGAAAAGAAAAGGTGAAAGTAAACAAACAGATCTGTTAACCTCCTTTTTTGTACACATTTTAAAACAATCCTCAACAGGTGTTTACCCAATTTAAATTAAAACATTTACATCAAGTGTATAAAAATATATTTGGATCCATTTTTTCATGAGCGCTCATCATATATGATATATGGACATACGTACATTCAAACATATAACAAAAAACACAAGTGTGCACACGTAATATAATACATACAACACATAACATAAGAGTAAAGGCCTTATAACATTTTACAGGTGAAATCTCCATTGCAATGTCTAAAAACTCTATAGTCCAAAAATAGAACTGATCAGCAAAACATTAACCTAGGTTTGTATGAGCTCAAAAAACAAAATAGAACTTCATGACATGGGAAAGGGTAATAATAAAATAGATATTGAAAAAAGCATCCTGGATTTGTCACAGATGTAAGAATAGCCAAACTGGAGTTCTGGATATCAGCTGTTATGGATTTGAGCCAAATCATATTCTTTTAATCTGTAGAAATCGCTTTAGTTAGTCTCTCTGGAATCCAAATCGGCTGCTGTTCTCCCTGTGGAAACACACAAACAGACCTCCAACTCCAGACAATTACTGGGTCAGGACATTTCCATTGTCCTGTTAGAATATCCTTCCAAAGTACCTTGGGCTTATGTACATTTTTTGGACACATATGCCTTTCCACAGGAATAAGCCCTGATGAATCCAAATTTCCAAAGTTTAGAGTCAAAAGGGTTATTTTAAGTTTATCTTTGGGGAATATATACCCCTTCCCAATTGCTTTTTTTTTTTGTTTAATTAGTACGTTTTAATAGTTTGATGAGCTCATTTAACTATGCCTTGTCCCTGCGGATTGTATGGGATTCCTGTTATATGAGTAATGCAAAATGATGAGCAAAATTCTTTAAAAGAGGTAAAAGTATAACCAGGGGCAACATCTGTTTTTAACTGTTTTGGAATGCCCACAGTGGCAAAATTTTGTAAGCAATGAGCTATAACATCTTTAGTTTTTTTTCTCCGGCATGAAGGGAGTCCATCAAAAATTCAGAAGAAGTATCAACTGTAACATGCAAATATTTTAATTTTCCAAATTCTGGCAAGTTTGTGACGTCCATCTGCCAAATATGGTTAGGTATCAATCCTCTAGGATTGACTCCAAGATTAACTTCTGGTAAAATGGTCACAAAATTTTGACATTGTTTTATTATTTGTCTAGCTTGTTCCTTAGTTATTTTAAAGCGCTTATGTATAGTATTAGCATTGACATGGAATTATTTATGAAAATTTGTAGCTTCTTCTACTGTAGAGAAAATATGTATGTCATGCGTAGTTTTATCTGCTAAATCATTACCCAAACTAAGGGCTCCAGGCAATCCTGTATATGTCCTGATATGCCCTATAAAGGACGGATCTTTTCTGTCCCAGATTAGACTTTGTATAGTGGAAAGAAAAGAGAAAACAGGAGAGGAAGGGGAAATTTGTTTCTTCCTAAGATTATATATTCAAACTCAACCCTGTTGAAAATGCATAATCATATCACTCACTTTATACTTTGCCTGATTTCATAATGTCTCTAAAGATATGTGGTTTCCTGCATATTTTCACCAGTTCACCATTGTGACTGACCCTTCACATGAACTTATGTTCACTTTCACTCTCTAACCACAACCCTAATGCTCCAGAACTTTTGTTCCAAATCCTATACTCACTCTTCTTCCTAAACCAACTCTGTACCTAATTCTACCTACTATCCGTTTTTGACTGGATGTTCTCTTCAACATTCAATCATCCAAGCTACCAGGTCCGATGCCATTGTATATCTATTTATCTGAGACATCTGTACACAATGTAAATCAAAGTTAAGTATCCCAATCAAGGGCCCAATGCCCTTCTGAGCTTCAAAATTACCTAGATTTCGGTTTTAATTCATATATTTAACCTCTATATTTTTATAAATATCTCAGGTTCCCAATACCATTATTCATCCCGCAGGATTATTCCTAACTCAAATCAAACATTTTATTAGCCCTAAGAATACACTGTTCCATCAACCTAAATTTAAAGAAAAGCAGGGACAGAGTTGGTCTTACAATACAGGAATGTAGGGGATCTTCCACCTGCTGAGAACCTCCAAAGTCCATGCAGAAATGAATCCTGGAGAAGATATAGTCAGCTATGAAGGATCTGCGAGAGCAAAAGTCATCTTCCATGGCAATCACCCTGGTCAGGATGAAGGGATGTGTCTGAATCAGCCTCTCTCTTCTTAATGTAGAGGAGATTGACCAAACCAGGCCTGTGTGGATAGCTATTCCCGGGTTCCTAAGGTTGACATACCATTCTAACTTGTGAAAGTTTCAAAGGAAGTAGGGGAAGCCTCCATCTAATGGGACACTTGGAAGCAACTATTAGGACAAAATGGTTTACAAGGCAGTGAATTTATTCAGTTCCTGAAGGGAGTGACCTCACCTCACTTTCTTGGTGATGGATCTCTCTGAACTTGGGATACTGGAAACCAGGCACATAGAGCCAGTCCCAGTCCCAGTCCCAATGGGCTCACTTGTTTGGATTTACCAAGGACAGAGTCAGTCTTTCTTTGTACCTACTGATGTTAGGATGGCAAAAGCAAGGAGAGCTCTGAAGAAGGGCCTTTCCTGAGAAAGCAGGTAGTGGCTAAACACTAGCTTCTGACAACTTAACAGAGTTGGTCAAGGAGAACAGACCTGAGACAGGACAGGACTTTTCAGTGGAAAATTGTATGGCCCACCAGTCAGAGGACACTCCCTAGAGTCACAGACCTACTTGGGGGAAGGAGGTGCCAATATGGGTGTGGTTTTGGGTTTATGATTTTGTCTCATGTTCTGAGAATAGGTAGGAAAGGTGGTTTGTTTTTTGGGGTTGAACTGTTTCTAGTAAGACGTTTGACAAGGCGAGTGTTTCTATGTCTGTGTATCCCACTATGTCCGTGGTTGTAGACATTAGAAAAGAGAATGCATCAATGGATTTGTCCTGTCTTGTAGAAAGCTTCCCAGCATTCATCCTGCCCAATTAATGAATGGATTGCATCTTTCCTTAAGGATGGGCAACACCAACGATCTTAGTAATTTTCAATTTTCTTTCTGAATTCTCGCCAATCTCCAGAATAGGCTCATGGTTTTGTGTCCAAGATATGTACCACCTCCAAGCTCTGTGACATGGCCATGTACTGGATAGATGAAGGGAATGGCGAGCATCTCAGAAAACGCAGATATCAGTGTGACCAGTAAACTCTCAGTGGAGAAACCCTTCTTTGAGCCTTTTGCTTACATAATGTTCTGTTGCCTTGAATGTCAAGAAGTTCTTTGTTTCGGACCACCCCTTTGTGAAGCCTGAAGAAAACAGTTTTCAGATCTAAATGAATGGGCATAACCTGTGGCTCTTTGCTTACTTGCTTTGGAAATGGATGTGTCTGAATCCAACTCTATGCCCTGTGTGAGGCTGTGTCTTAGATTCTCTGCAACTGATAGATCTAAAGAAAGTTCCCATGTGTGCATCCAAAACCAAAATGGCCAAAAGAGCAGTCATTGTGGGTGAAGTTTCTCTCCGTCCTCTGTTAGGTTCTTGACGTCCATCAAGTGAGAATTGGGATCCTTTGGGTCAAATGAGTTTTTCAAAGCACTGCAGATGTGGTTGGGTTTTCTTATGACTGAAATTCACATAAAGAATCTACACCTGACAGTCAGTAGGCCTCAAATTGCAGAAGAAGATCTGTATTAATGGCAGGTGTATTTGATCAATCCTGGTTCACTGGAAGGGTTTCCAGGCCACCCTGACTTTAGGCAAATTAGTGGCACGGGAGCATGTTTTGGACACTGTCTTGGGCTATGCCCCTCATGGAAACGTCCAGCCAGAGGTTATGATGAGTGTCTATATGGAAGAAGATGAGGGCCATTGGGGAGTGTTTTGGTTTTAATTGTGGTCATTTGTGTGGCATTTGGAAGAGATGACTGGGTCCACCAGGGCTTGAACTCTGGTGTGATTCCCCTTAGAGACTGAGTTCTGGAACTGAGCTCAGAGAAGTATTGCCATTAATTGTGTTGGGATTTTATGAGACCACGCATAAGAGTCGCCCTTTAAACTGAGATCTAGCATTGAAGTGCTCTGTCCCATAATGAAAGATCCACAAACAGTGAAAGCAACGACACATGAAACAGACAAGACAAGACAATAAAGACAGGCAATGGACGTCCAACACTGAGATCAGGACTGAGTAGCCGGCAATAACCAATGGGCTGGCAATACCGAATCCAAAACAAAATATCACTGAGTCGAGGAATCTATTATAACTAAATTTCCCAAGTCCTCTGGGGCGTCCTCCAGGAACGTGGCCTGTGGCTCTGTGACACGTCTGTCAGCCACTGTCGGAGAGAGCTCACACTCTTCATCAATAGCCATTTTTCCAAGTCCTAACCTGAAACCTGAAACCAGGAATAGGAGACTTACTTACCCCAAGAGTAGCCCGTTGGGGTCTCTCATCCGCCGCTGCCAGATATCAGTGGAAACTTCATGTGTAAAGGTCGGGCGTGCATTGGAGGAAGAGACCACCAAGAAACTGACTCATGAAACAGCAAAGGGTTTATTGGAGTTCCAGCATGCTGGGGCTCAGAGCTCACTTGAATACAGCGGAGAGCCCTGAGAAGAGCTTGAGCAGAGCTTATATACTTTCCTTGCCGAGGGCAAGGAGGGAAGTTTATTGATGGGTCAGTGGGAGTGGGCAGTTTGCATGCAACCAGGTGAGAGAGTAAATTCTGCAGTTTGAAAACTGGGGACAGCACATTCTGGGAACAAGATTAGCAAACAGTTCTCAAGATTTCAACAGTGTTTTGTTAAGCATAGAGAAAAACAGGAAGTGACAAGTACCTATTTAATTAACCATTCAATAACAACTATACCTTTTTAAATGGATGTTCTCATCTACATTCAATCTTCCAAGGTACAGGGTCCTATGACATTGTATATCAATTTACCTGAGACATCTGTGCAGAACGTAATTCAACGCTAAGTATCCCAATTAAGGGCCCAATGCCATTCTGGGATTCAAATCTTACTTAGATTTCTGTTTTCCTACATATATTTCAACTATATATTCTTATACATATCGCAGCTTCTCAATAGAATTATTCATAAACAGAATGATTCCTAACCCAAATCAAACATGTTATTAACCCTAACCCTACAGTGTTCCCTCAATCTAACTTTAAAGAAGAGCACGGAGAGAGTTGGTCTTATAATACAGGAATGTAGGGGATCTTTCACCTGCTGAGAACCTCAAAGGTCCATGGAGAAATAAGCCATGGAGAAGATGTAGGCAGCTATGAAGGACCTGAGAGAGCAAAAGTCATCTTCCATGGCAAACAACCTGGTCAGGATGAAGGGATGTCTCTGAATCTGCCACTCACACCCTGTGAACTGCGCCACTTCACAGGTGAATAACGAGTTAGAACGACAAAAAATTATCTTGTTAGGATCTTACAGAAAAATGGGTGTGCACCGAAACCTAGAAGAATGATTTCCACCAATGAGGTCCGGTAATTGAGTCTCAAACACGAGCCAAATGTGCGACCGGAGATCCGGGCTGACAAATCTGTGTGGCCTGCCCCGTGGCTAGAGACAGCAGGGCACCACCTAGAAGCGACCAGCCAGCAGGGAGAAACGTTGCTGCAGATTCTGTGGAATCCTGCTGGCTGACCTCCAACTGAGCCCCGGGCTGAGTTTGGGATTTCAAACGGGGAAGGAAGTGCTACAGTTCTATCCCCCCACAATAAAAACTCCACCAAGGAAACCAACGGTCACCATCTTGGAGAGCAGAAGTAACCACCGCCACTCTCCAACAGATTGCAACAATAAAACAGGTTTGTGTTACTCAGCTCATCTCCCATACAGCAGGGAATTCACATAAAATCTCTCTTAGGCTTTCCATTGGAGAGATTATCAGAGAGAGCCTGCATAAAGACGTCGGGAAAACTACAGGCACCTGACCTTCAACTTCCCCTCCCATCAGCGGCGGAAACGAAACCTGTCTAGCCAGAGCTGGGAGAGGGGCAAGAGGAAAAAATCAAAACAATAGAGTGCCGGGGTTCCCCATAGACACCATCCACACCCAAGAAACGGCAGGCCCAGAGGACAGTATGAGCTGCCGAGAGGCATCACTCAGGGGAAATCTGGTCTAGCACGAGAAACCAGGACTAGCAGGAGATAACAGGTGACTAGAGGCCAGGCCCGCGTGACTGGGCGGCTGGAGAACGCCCGCCCACTGGTCACAAACAGCCCGCTGCTGGTGCGACTGGGTGGCTGGTGCCCGCCTGCCTACCAGCGACCAATCGCCCGCTGGCTGCACGTGCAACTGGGTGGCTAGAGATCTCCCGCCCACCAGTGACAGCCCACCCGCTGACTGTGTGACTGGACAGCTGGAGACCGCCCGCCCGCCGGCGACCGGGAGTTGAAAACAAACAGAGACAGATCAGTCCCAGCCCACTCCCATTTGAACACCCTGGCAAGGAGCCTGGGGCCCGCCATAGCAGACAGGTGACATCACTGGAGCTCGGCCATCGCAATTCCTTCCAAGCAGAATTCACTTTAGCAGGCATAGTCTACCAACACAAAGGAGAGACAACAGATATATTAAACCAAAACAAATCTATAGAATAGAGCAGAAAAACAGCAATCAAATAGAGATGGAAAACAACGTGAACATCATGAAAAAACAAAGGAAAAAAATGTGTACAAACAATGCAGGACAACTTAATTCTACAGGAGGACCTAGAATCATCAGAAACAGGGATAGGGAAAAAAACTCAAGGCTTACCTAACTCAGATGGAAAGGGATATTAGAGAATACATGAATCAGCAAGTCCTAGCAATAAAAGTATATTTTGAAAATGAATTAAACAAATTCAAATGGCAAAGAACAAGCTTTACCAGGAGATAGAGATCTTAAAAAAAATCAAACAGTAATCCTAGAAATGCAGGAAACTATTAATTAAAACTCAAACGAGAATATTACAAATAGACTAGATCAAATAGAAGTCAGAACATCAGATAATGACGACAACGTTTATCAACTTGAAAAGAATATAGTCAACACAGAAAAGATGCTTAAGTCCCAAGAGCAGTCTATTCAAAAGATATGGGATGTCATAAAAAAAACAAATTTCACAGTCATCGGAATAGAAGAAGCCATAGAGATTCAAACCGAAAGAATGGACAACATATTAAATGAAATAATTCTAGAAAACTTCCCAGAGATGAAAGATGGAATGGATTGCCAAATCCTTGAAGCCTACAGGACCCCAAACATTCAAAACCATAATAGACCAACTCCAAGACATATAATTATGAAGATAGCCAACATACAGAACAAGGAGAGAATATTAAAAGCTACGAGAGAAAGGAGGCGGATTACATTCAGGGGTAAACCAATTAGATTAACGACTGATTTTTCATCACAAACTTTGAAAGTGAGAAGATCCTGGAACAATGTATTTCAAACACTGAAAAATAATGAATTCCAACAAAGAATACTGTATCCAGCAAAATTAAGCTTCAGATTTGACAATAAAATTAAAGTCTTTCACAATGAATAAAAACTAAAAGAATTCACACCCATAACACCAGCACTGCAAAGGATTTTGGGCAAAATACTACAAGAAGAAGAATTGAAAAATAGTGCCCCAAACTAACAGTGGGAGGTATCTCAGTAAAGGGGGAGGAAAATAACCAAAAAGTAAAAACTAGCCAAACTAAAATAAATAAATAAATTAACATGAATGGATGTACAAATCATATTTCAATTGTAACCTTAAATGTTAATGGCCTAAACTCACCATTCAAGAGACATAGGGTAGTAACCTGGATCAAAAAAACAAATCCAACAATATGCTGCTTTCAGGAGACTCATGATAGGTAAAGACATACACAGGCTGAAAGTAAAAGGTTGGGAAAAATCATACCACTCACAGGGCACACGGAAGCAAGCAGGAGTGGCCAAACTCATATCAAATACAATCAACTTCAAACCTACGTTAATCAAAAGGGATAAAGAAGGACACTATATAACGTTAAAAGGAACCATCCACCAACATAACATAACAATTACCAATTTGTATGCAGCAAACAAATGAGCTGCCACACTCATAAAACAAACTCTTCTCAAGTTCAAGAGTCAAATAGACTACAACATAATAATTATAGGTGACGTCAACAGACCGCTCTCACCATTAGACACATCCTCTAGACAAAAACTGAATAAAGAAACTATAGAACTCAACAGCACAATCAATAACCTAGACTTAACCGACATATATAGAATATATCAACCATCATCAAGTGGATACACCTTCTTATCAGCAGCAGATGGATCCTACTCAAAGATAGACCATATATTAGGTCATAGGGCAACTCTTAGTAAATATAAAGGCGTGGAGATAATACCATGCACCATATCAGATCATAATGAAATGAAACTGGAAATCAATGATAAAAGAAGGAAGGAAAAATCCTACATCACATGGAAAATGAACAATATTCTACTGAATGATCAATGGGTTACAGAAGACATTAAGGAGGAGACAAAAAAATTCTTAGAGACAAATGACCATACAGACACAACCTACTGTAATCTATGGGACACAATGAAAGCAGTTTTAAGAGGAAAATTCATTTCTTGGAGTTCTTTCCTCAAAAAAAGAAAAAAACAACAACAAATAAATGAACTCACACTACACCTCAAAAATCTAGAAAAGGAAGAGCAAAACAACAGCAAATGTAGTAGACGACATTAAAATAAGAGCAGAAATCAACGAAATTGAAACAAAAAATCATTGAAAAAATTGATAAACTAAAAGTTGGTTCTTTGAAAAAATAAATAAGATTGACAGGCCCTTAGCCATGATAACGAAGAGAAGAAGAGAGAGAACTCAAATTATTAACATAGGGGGTGAAAAATGCAATACCACAACAGACACTACAGAAATATAGAAGATAATTAGAAAGTATTTTGAAACCCTATATTCCAATAAAATAGAATATAGTGAAGATATCAATAAATTTCTTAAGTCATACGATCTGCCCAGATTGAGTCAGGAAGACAAACACAATTTAAACAGACCAATGACAAAGGAAGAAATAGAAGAAGCCATCAAAAGATAACCAACGAAAAAAAGCCCTGGACCGGATGGGTAAACAGCGGAGTTCTACAAAACCTTCAAAGAAGAATTAATACTGATTCTTTTCAAGTTTTTTCAAGAAATAGAAAAAGAAGGAGCTCTTTCAAATTCATTCTATGAGGCCAAAATCACCCTGATCTTGAAATCAGACTAAGACACTTCAAAGAAACAAAACTACAGACCAATATCTCTAATGAACTTGGATACAAAAATTCTCAATAAAATCCTGATGAATCGAATACAAAAGCATATCAAAAAAAATTGTGCACCATGATCAAGTAGGATTCACCCCTGGGATGCAAGGCTGGTTCAATATACGGAAATCAATAAATACTATTCACCACATCAATAGACTTAAAGACAAGAACCATATGATCATCTCGATAGATGCAGAAAAAAACATTTGACAAAGTACAGCATCCCTTTATGTTCAAAACACTAGAAAAACTAGGGATAACAGGAACTTACCTCAACATTGTGAAAGCTATATATGCTAAACCTCAGGCTAGCATCATCCTAAATGGAGAAAAACTGAAGGGATTGCCTCTAAAATCTGGAACAAGACAGGGATGCCCTCTATCACCACTTCTATTCAATTTAGTTCTTGAAATTCTAGCCAGAGCAATTAGACAATAGAAATTAAAGGCATAAAAATAGGAAAACAAGAACTTAAATTACCACTATTTGTGGATGACATGATAATATATATAACAGACCCAAAAGGGTCTACAAAGAAACTGCTAGAGATAATAAATGAATTAAGCAAAGTGGCAGGATATAAAATCAACACGCATAAATCAAAGGCATTTATGTATATCAGGAGCAAAACTTCTGAAATGGAAAGGAGGAAAACCACTCCATTCACAATATCCTCAAAGAAAATAAGATACTTGGAAATCAACCTAACAAAAGAGGTGAAAGATTTATATAATGAAAACTACAGAATCCTAAAGAGAGAGATAGAAGAAGATCTTAGAAGATGGAAAAATGTACCCTGTTCATGGATAGGCAGAACTAACATCATCAAAATGGTGATATTACCCAAAGTTCTCTACAGGTTAAAACGGATGCCAATCAAAATCCCAACGGCATTTCTTGTAGAAATGATAAAGCAATCATGAAATTCATATGGAAAAACAAAAGACCCAGAATAGCAAAAGCAATTCTAAGCAGGAATTTGAATCTGGAGGTATAGCGATACCAGAGTTCAAACTGTACTACAAAGCAATAGTTATAAAAGCAGCGTGGTACTGGTACCAAAACAGGCAGGTGGATCAGTGGTAGAGAATAGAGGACACAGAAATCAATCCACAAAATTACAACATTCTTATATATGATAAAGAGGCTAAAAGCATATTGGGAGATGGATAGCATCTTCAACAAATGGTGCTGGGAAAATTGGAAATCCATATGCACCAAAATGAAACTGAATCCCTTTCTCTCGCCATGCACAAAAGTTAACTCAAAATGGATCAAGGAGCTAGTGATGAAATCAGAGACACTGCATGTGATAGAAGAAAAAGATGGCTATGATCTACATACTGTGGGGTTGGGCTCCAAATTCATTAATAGGACACCCATAGCCCAAGAGTTAATAACAACAATAAACAAATGGGACTTACTTAAACTAAAAAGTTTTTTCTCTGCAAGAGAAACAATAAGAGAGGTAAATAGAGAGTCTACATCCTGGGAACAATTTTTTACCCCTCACACTTCAGATAGAGCTCTAATATCCAGAATATACAAAGAACTCAAAAAATTAAACAATAAGATAACAAATAACCCAATCAACAAATGGGCCAAGGACCTGAACAGACACTTCAGAGAGGAGGACATACAATCAATCAACAAGTACATAAAAAAATGCTCACCATCTGTATCAGTCAGAGAAATGCAAATCAAAACCACCCTAAGATACCATCTCACTCCAGTAAGATTAGCAGCCATTATGAAGTCAAACAACAATAAGTGTTGGCGAGGATGTGGAGAAAAGGGTACACTTGTACACTACTGGTGGTACTGAAAATTGATAAGGCCAATTTGTAAAGCAGTATGGAGATTTCTTGGAAAGCTGGGAATGAATGCACCATTTGACCCAGCTATCACCCTTCTCGGACTAGAGGGACTTAACAGAGCGTACTATAGGGATACTGCCACATCAATGATCATAGCGCCACAATTCACAATAGCTAGACTGTGGAACCAACCTAGATGTCCTTCAATAGATGAATGGTTAAAAAACTGTGGCATCTATACACAATGGAGTATTACTCAGCACTAAAAAATCGCAAAATCATAGACTTTGCAAGGAAATGGATGGCATTAGAGCAGATTATGCTAAGCTAAGCTAACCAATCCTTAAAAAAATGCCAAATGTCTTCTTTGATATAAAGAGAGCACCTAAGAACAGAACAGGGAGGAAGAGCATGAGAAAAAGATTAACATTAAACAAAGACGAGTGGGGGGATAGAAAGGGGGAGAGAAGGGAAAGCATATGGAAATGGTAGGAGACCCTCAATGTTACACAAAATTACATATAAGAGCTTGTGAGGGGAAATGGGGGGAAAACAATGGAGAGAATTGAACAACAGCAGATGAGGTAGAGAGGAAAGATGGGAGGGGAGCGGAGGGGGGATAGTAGGGGATAGAAAAGGTAGCAGAATACAACATCACTATTATGCCATTATGTACAAATGTGAATGTGTAACCAATGTGCTTCTACAATTCGTATTTGGGGAAAAATGGGAGTTCATAACCCAATTGAGTCAAATGTATGAAAGATAATATATCATGAGTTTTGTAATGTTTTGAACAATCAATAAACATAAATAAATAAATAAAGGTTTAAAATTGAGTGGCAAGAAATCAGCTAAAAAAGTGTTGAGATGCATTCATTTTGCTAAGCAGAAACTTTGTTTTGTGTAGTTGTATCTATCACAAATTTATTTTACCAGAAAACTGGCTTTTGAAAATACACTTAATTGAGATTAAAGGATAATCCACCTACCTTCATGAAAAATTCATAGCATTTCCTATATTTTTCATATTTCAATTTTTGGTAAATATTTTGTCATGGACCAGGTCTAGTCTTAGGCTATTCTTTCAGAATACTGCCTCATCTGATAAGTTGGTACAATGTGTTGGATTGTTCTTTTAATCTTTTATTTAATAGTTTCTAGCTCATAATGTGTATTTTTCATTATCTTTATTTGGACATACATACCCAACAATATCTTTGCATTTTATGTTTTACTGGGAAGAGACTCATCAAAAGCTCTGTATTATATGTATCAACAATCAAACATTTAGAGCATGCAATTATTCTTAATTTTGCATGAAAATATCTTTTTACCATTTACTTATAAAAATTTAGAACTATTAATAATGTCCCTACTGTAATAAGTAACTAATTACCAGAAAAATTAAACAATTCACTTTATATCAATTATGAATATGAAAAGTACTAAAATAAGTATTTGGCAATTAATACATAATTGATAGAAATTGAAATCATAAGAAAGCCATTTAAAATGTCAGTGCATATGGTCCTTAAATAATAGGTTGTTCAAAAAAATTTCTCTAATTCATAAGATATAATATGCCATATTACAGCGTAACGTGATAAAAAACATTAAATTATCAATATTGATAATAAAGAATGATACCTTTTTTCTTAAATATGTTTATTTGATTTTCATTGTAAGATGTTAATTCTGGAAGACTTCAGAATTAAGAAAGTCTTGGTGTATATTATTTCTAACAGGCTAATCAAAGTACTTTTAAATATATATGTATATATATATATATATATATATATATATATATATATATATACATAATATATGTAATGCATATGCATGAATATAGACACATATGTATAATAAATGTATTGTAATATAACTATCAGGTGATTATAATTATTAAATTTTTTTAAAAAAAATAGTGACTATAAAAAACAGTCTCAAATTTAAATTTCATAGCATACAACTGTTTGTAATGCCATGAGAGAAAAATAGATATGGAGGAAAAACGAAAAAGGAAGAGAGAGAAGTGGAAAAATGAGGAAGAAAGTGAGTAAAGAAGAGGGAGAGGCGTGTTCGATGTTAAGACAAAAGTGGAGCGGCTGGGTTTGTGATTCAGTGTTAACATGTTTGCCTAGTATGTGTGAGGAACTGGGTTCTATTCTCAGCACCACATACAAATAAAGAAAATGAAGATCCATCAACAACTTAAAAAATAAAAAATAAAAAACTAGAAATATTACTAAAATCCCAAGCATTTATGAATGTTAAATAATAAAATATATGTTACATAGCCTTATGTAATTTCTAGACTCCCCAAAAAAGTCATTAAATGTTGGATTATTAGTGCTATAACTAAAAATCCATTGCTCTTTCCTCTACATTCTGTGGCATTCTAGTGCTAAAATAAATTGTAGTATAACACCAAAAAAAAAAAAATCCTAATATTTCTACAGTAACTGACCCAGTTTAACATCAATGCAAGTAGATTCCTATGGGACATGATATGTACTTTGAAGTTTATTTTTATTCAACACTGGTACATTTCTATTTCTTGAGTTTATGCACATTATAGGATATATATTTCATCCACACGTTCACAAATTTATAGGCATTTATTTCACTTTCAATCACTTCCTGCTTCAGAAAACATGTATTCCTCCGTTTCTGACTGGTCTTTTCTTGAAACTTCTTTCCAAACACATTATTTTCGATTTCCATTATCACATTTGAAGCAAAACTCACACACCCCTCATAATAAACCATAACCCTAATATTACCATTAGATGTACAACTGGTTGGAATGAATGATTGTATATCAATATAAGATTTCTTACTTAGTTTCAGATATCAATTCAATCCATTATTTAAAGTGGAACCAGTTATATTATTTATTCACAATGTGGTATTTTCATGCATTATCTCTATATTCATAGACACAGGGTACACCTCTTTGTACCCCCAACACTAATTTATACGTCTTCAAAATATTGCTCCCAGAAATGTTGGAAGAAATACCCATGTCACCTGATCTACATATGCATTTTATCACTGAAATATTCTGGACACAAAAAGCAAAGGTCACACTTATGATTGTATCAAAGCTAAATGAAAAGTGAACATGGATTACTAAAAACATCCATGTCCAGGTTGCCTAATGCTCTCAAATGAAAATCCTATTGGTAACTACAAATTAGTTTCTTCCAAAGATTATATATTCAAACTCAACCCTGTTGAAAATGTCTAATCCTCTCACTCACTTTATACTTTGCCTGTTTTTGTAATGTCTCTATTGGTATCTGCTTTTCCACAGTTCATCATTGTGACTAAATCTTCACATGTTCTGAAACTTACATTCACACTCTAATCGAAATCCTATTGCTAAAGAACTTTTGGTCCAAATCCTATATTCACTCTTCTTCTTAAAACCTACCTACTATCTTCCTAATCCTACCGACTATCACTTTTTGACTGGAGGTTCTCTTCTACATTCAATCATCCAGTTACAAGGTCTTATGCCATTGTATATCGATTTCTCTGAGACATTTTTGCAGAATGTAATTCAATGATAGGTCTCCCAATCAAGGGCCCAATGATTTCTGGGCTTCAAATCTTACTTAGATTTCTGTTTATGTACATATATTTCACGTCTGTATTCTAATAAATATCACAGGTTCCAATAACATTATTCATCCAGCAGAATGGTTCCTAACCGAAAATGAAAATGTTATTAACCCTAACCATACACTGTTCCCTCAATCTAACTTTACAGAAGAGCAGTGACAGTGTTGGTCTTACAATACAGGAATGCATGGGATCTTCCACCTGCTGAGAACCTCAAAGGTACATGCAGAAATGATCCCTGGAGAAGATGTAGGCAGCGATGAAGGACCTGAGAGAGCAAAAGTCATCTCAATGGCAAACAACCTGGTAGAATTAAGGAATGTGTCTGAATCAGCCTCATTCTTCTTAATACAGAGAAGATAGACCAAACCATGCCTGTGTGGAGAGCTGTTCCCTGGTCCCTATGTTTGATATACGATTCAAACTTGTGAAAGTGTCACAGGATGTAGGGGCATCCTCCATCTCATGGGAACCTTGGAGGCAAATGTTAGGACAACGTGGTTTCCAAGGCAGTGACCTCATTCAGTTCCTCAAGGAAGTGACTTCACCTCACTTCCTTGGTGATGGAAGTCTCTGAACTTGGGATCCAGGAAGCCAGGCACCCAGAGCCATAACCCGTCCAAGTCCCAGTGGTCTAACTTGTTTGGATTTACGAAGGACAGAGTCAATATTTCTTGGTACCTACTGATTTGAGGATGGCCAAATGCCAGGAAACCTCTGAAGAGGGTCCTATCCTGATAAAGCAGGTAGTGGATCACCGCTGGCTCCTGACTACTTCACAGAGTTGGCAAAGTAGAGCAGATCTGAGACAGGACAGGCCATTTTGGGAGAACATAGTATGGCCCACCAGTCAGAGGACACTCCGGATATGACAGACCTACTTGGGGGAAGGAGGTGCCTTTGCGGGTGTGGGTGTGGGTTTGTGGTTTTGTCTCATGTTCTGAGAATACGAAAGAAAGGCGGTTTGATTGGATTGTAGTGAACTGTTTCTAGTAAGTCGTTTGACAAGGCGAGTCTTTCTATGTCTGTGTATCCCACTGTGTCCGTGGTTGTCGACATTAGAAAAGAGAATGCATCAGTTGATGTGTTCTGTCTAGTAGAAAGCTTCGCAGCATTCATCCTGCCCAATTGATGAATGGACTGCGGCTTGCCTCATGGATGGGCAACACCTACTATCTGCCTAAGTTCCTGTTTTCTTCCTGAATTCTGGCCACTCTCCCGAATAGGCACATAGTTTTGTGTTTAAGATATGTACCACCTCAAGCTCTGTTAAATGGCCATGTACTGGACAGCTGAAGGGAATGGGAGAATCTCAGAAAACTCAGATATCAGTGTGACCAGGAAAGTCTCAGTGGAGAAACCCTGCTATGGGCCATTCTCTTACTATGTATCTGTTTCCCTGAATGTCAGGAAGTTCTTTGCCTCAGGCCACCCTCATGTGAAGCCTGAAAGAAAGAGTTTTCAAATGAAAATGAATGGGCATCACCTGTGGCTCTTTGCTTTATTTCTTTGCAAAGGGATGTGTCTGAATCACCCTTTGGCCCTGTGTGCAGTTGTGGCTTAGATTCTCAGCCCCTGATGGATCTAAAGAAAGATCCGATGTGTGCATCCAAAACCAAAATTTCAAAAAGATCAGTTATGATGGATGAAGTCTCTTGCCTTTCTTTGTTAGGTTCCTGAACTACATCAAGTGAGAATAGGGATCCTTTGGTTCAAATAAATTTTTGAAAGCCCTGAAGAAGTGCTTGGGTTTTCTTATGACTCCAATTCACATAAAGAATCTATACCTGACAGTCAGTAGGCCTCAAATTGGAGAAGCAGATCAGTATTAACTGCGGTCTTATTTTATCACTCCTGGTTCACATGCAGGGTGTCCAGGCCACCATGACTTTAGGCAAATGAGCGGCAAGGGAGCTTATTTTGGACACTAACCCATACCCTACTAGACTCTGACTAGTAATCCTAACATGATGGAGAATAATAACCCCAACAGAATAGAAATACAAGAAGTTTTGAGGATTCATGTTGTATAGTTGTACTTGCCTTTTGCATTATATAGGGTAGGAGTTATAAATTTAGTCAATTTTTAATTGAAACAGTTCTCCATGTGTTTTTAAAGTTCACAACCATGTGAATTCCTCTCTCCCTTTCTCTGTAGCCTATTCAGAACATGTATTTTTATATGCACATTTAGAATCCTACCTGGTATCACATGTACATTCTTGAGAGGTTGCTGACTTAGCAGATACAAATTGTCAGAAGAGATCACTCCTCTGAATGCTGTTGGAAGTGAAAATTCAAACTATGGGTGACTTCCTAGTTGAACAACATTATACATAAATCCACGTTTAGTAAAATTAATATTTTTGGCTCTGTGGATTATATATATTTCATGATATATATATATATATATATTGCTACATTTTAATGTCTGTTTGAGTGTGTGTGTGTGTGTGTGTGTGTGTGTATAGATAGATAGATAGATAGATAGATATACACTCTCCAGATTTTTGAAAATATGAAACATATGTGTCTTATTATATACTCCCTAAATTCATTCATGTACATGTATGTGGATTTATAATCAACTTTTCACAAGATTATTTTCAAAAATATTCATCCACCTGAAATACATATTTGTTTCCTAGTACTAAAAACAAACTTCAGTGAATGGTGCATACAAATCCAAATATTTCTACAGTAACTGTCCCAGTTTAACATCAATGCTTGTAGATTCCTATGGGACATGATGTGTATTTTGACGTTCATTTTTTAACAAAACTGGTACATTATTATTTCTTCAGTTTATGCACATCATAGGATATATATTTCATTAACAAGTTC
Organism: Callospermophilus lateralis; assembly: GCF_048772815.1. Taxonomy (NCBI): domain Eukaryota; kingdom Metazoa; phylum Chordata; class Mammalia; order Rodentia; family Sciuridae; genus Callospermophilus; species Callospermophilus lateralis. The sequence continues at coordinate 405,041 of NW_027514294.1, forward strand.
ACAAATTTATAGGTATTTGTTTCGCTTTCAATAACTTCCTTATTCAAAACTCTTGTATTCCTCCAGGTTTCTTGTCTGGTCTCTTCATGAGACTTCTTTCCAAACTCATTATTTCTGAAATCCATAATCACCTTTGAAACAAAATTCACACACTCTTTATGATAATCCATAAGCCTAATATTAAAATAAGATGGATACCTGGTTGGATTGAATGATTGCATATCAATATAAGATTTCCTGTATATTTTCAGATATCAATTCAATCCATTATTTAAATTTAGAACTTGTTACATTGTTTAATCAAAGTTTTGTCTATTCATGCATTATCTCTATATTCCTAGACACAGGGTACACCCATTTGTAACGCCAGTACTAATTTATATATCTTCAAAATATTGCTCCCAGAAACGGTGGAATAAATACTTATGTCATCTGATCTACATATATATTTTATCACAGTAATTTTCTGGACACAAAAAGCAAAGTTCACACTTATGATTTTACCAAAGCCTTAATGGAAAGTGAGTATGCATTACTAAAAACATCCATGTCCAGGTTGCCTAACGCTCTCAAATGTGAATCCTATTGGTCACTACATATTTGTTTCTTCCTAAGATTATATATTTTACCTCAAGCCTGTTGAAAATGTCTAATCCTATCAATCACTTTATCATTTGCCTGATTTACTAATGTCTCTATTAATATCTGCTTTCCTACATATTTTCCACAGTTTATCATTGTGACTGACTCTTCACATGTGCTCACATTTTCATTCACTCTCTACCCGAAACCCTATTGCTAAAGAACTTTTGGTTTAAATCCTACACTCTCTCTGCTTTCTAAACCTACTGACTATCTTTCAAATAATACCGAGTATCCCTTTTTGACTAGAAGTTCTCTTCGACATTCCATCATCCAAGGTACAAGGTCCTATGCCATTGTACATCGATTTATCTGAGACATCTCTGCAGAACATAATTCAAAGCTAAGTATCCCAATCAAGGGCCCAATACCCTTCTGGGCTTCAAATCTTACCTAGATTTCTGTTTTCATTCTAATATTTCACTTTTACATTCTTGTAAATATTACAGGTTCCCAATACAATTATTCATCCTGCAGAATGATTCTTAACCCAAATCGAACCTTTTATTAACCCTAACCATACACTCTTCCCTCAATCTAAGTTTACAGAAGAGCAGGGACAGAGTTGTTTTTACAATACAGGAATGTAGGTCATCTTAAACCTGCTGGGAACCTCAAAGGTCCATGCAGAAATGATACCTGGAGAAGATGTAGGCAGCTATGAAGGAGTTGAGAGAGCAAAAGTCACCTTGCATGGCAAACCACCTGGTCAGGATGAAGGGTCGTGTCTGAATCAGTCTCTCTATTCTAAATGTAGAGAAGGTGAACCAAACCAGGCCTTTGTTGAGAGATGTTCCCGGGTGCCTATGGTTGATATACCATTCTAACTTGTGAAAGTGTCACAGGAAGTAGGGGCAGCCTCTATCTCATGGGACCCTTGGAACCAACTGTTAGGACAAAGTGGTTGCCAAGGGAGTGAACTCATTCAGTTCTTGAAGGAAGTGTCCTACCTCACTTCCTTGGTATTGGAACTCTCTGAAATTGGGATCCAAGATGCCAGACACCCAGAGCCAGTCCCAGTCCCACTCCCACTGGGCTCAGTTGTTTGGATTTACCAAGGACAGAGTCAGTCTTTCTTGGTACCTACTGCTTAGAGAATGGCCAAATGCCAGGACAGATATGAAGAGGGTCTTTCCTGAGAAAGCAGGTAGTGGCTCACCACTGGATCCTGACAACTTCACAGAGTTGGCAAAGGCAACCAGAACTGAGACAGGACTGGCCATTTCGGGGAACATAGTTTGGCTCAACAGACAGAGGACACACTGGAGAGTCAGAGACTTACTTGTGGGAAGGAGATGCCTTTGTGGGTGTGGGTGTGAGTTTGTGGTTTTGTCTCATGTTCTGAAAATAGGTAGGGAAGGTGGTTTGTTTGGTTTGGAATGGACTGTTTCTAGTAAATCGTTTGACAAGGTGAGTGATTCTAGTTCGGTGTATCCCACTGTGTACGTGGTTTTGGACATTAAAAAACAGAATGCACCAATGGATGCATCCTGTCTAGTAGAAAGCTTCCCAGCATTCATCCTGCTCAACTGATGGATGGACTGCGGTGTGTCTTATGGATGGGGAACACCTACTATCTTCCTAAGTTCCTGTTTTCTTCCTGAATTCTGGCCACTCTCCAGAATAGGCTCATGGTTTTGTGTCCAAGATATATACCACCTCCAAGCTCTGTGCCATGGCCATGTACTGGACAGCTGAATGGAATGGGAGAATCACAGAAAACTCAGATATCAGTGTGACCAGGAAAGTCTCAGTGGAGAAATCCTGCTTTGGCCATTCTCTTGCCTATATTTCTGTTGCCCTGAATGTCAGGAAGTTCTTTCCCTCAGCCCACCCCTTTGTTAAGCCTGAAGAAAACAGTTTTCAAATGGAAATGAAAGGGCATCACCTGTGGCTCTTTGCTTAATTTCTTTGTAAAGGGATGTGTCTGAATCAGCCTCTTGGCCCTGTGTGTGGTTGTGGCTTAGATTCTCAGCACCTCATGGATCTAAAGAAAGATCCCATGTGTGCATCCATAACCAAAATGGCAAAAAGATCTGTTATGGTGAATGAAGTCTCTTGTGTTCCTTTGTTAGGTTTCTGACCTACATCAAGTGAGAATAGGAATCCTTTGGTTCAAATGAATTCTTCAATGCCCTGAAGAAGTGGTTGTGTTTTCTCATGACTCCAAATCACATAAAGAATCGTTACCTGACACTCAGTAGGCCTCAAATTGGAGAAGCAGAGCTGTATTAACTGCAGTCCTATTTTATCACTCCTGGTTCACATGCAGGGTGTCCAGGCCACCATGACTTTAGGCAAATGAGGGGCAAGGGAGCTTATTTTGGACACTAACCCATACCCTACTAGACTCTGACTACTAATCCTAATATGATGGAGATTAATAACCCAAACAAAATAGAAATACAAGCAGTTCAGAGGAGTCATGTTGTATAGTTGGACTTGCCTTTTGCATTATATAGGGTAGGAGTTATAAATCTAGTCAATTTTTAATTAAAATAGTTCTCCATGTGTTTTTAAAGTTAACAAATATGTGAATTCCTCTCTCCCTTTTTGTGTAGCCTATTCAGCACATGTATTTTTATATGCACATATAGAATCCTACCTGGTATCACATGTTCATACTTGAGAGGTTTCTGACTTGGCAGATACTGCCGCGGTCCGGTTGGAGCAAAATAACTGAGGGGTGGGGGTTATGAATAACATGTGTATGTTGATATAGCAGGAGTGGAAGCCATTTATTGTAGGACAATAGAGGTATTTATACATTCCACCCAGGTTATCTAATTAACATAAACTAGATACTGCAGTCAACCAATCAGGAATCTCCACACTTAATGGCTCGCTTTTGTTACATCTCAAACCACTCCCTCTGGCATTTTGCCAGGCATCATCCAGACTTGTTTACACACTCTAACATTCCCCTGGCAAAATGCCAGGTGTTATTTTGACATGTTTACAGACTCTAACATTTCCCCCTTTTATTTAATTTAAATAAAGACCACAGTGGTTTTTACAGAAACACCATAAATAACCTGCTACAAACAGAAAGGGAGGATACAAAATGTCACAATACAAGCCAATTGATGAAGCACTTGGAGAAATAATACCAGCAATGACACTGTTAGCAAAGACACCGAGTTAAAATTTGTTATAGATTACATTTTGTTGTCTCAGTCCAGGTAAAGCAGTGTCTCAATAGATTAACTCACAGTTCAGGTAAACCACAGTCCAGGTATGTTCTGCAGGCAGCTAGCTTAAATCACAGTCCTGGTAAGTTCTGCAGGCAGCTAGCTTAAATCACAGTCCATGTAAATTCTGCAGGCAGCTAGCTTAAATCACAGCCCAGGAAAGTTCTGAAGGCAGCTAGCTTGATCCAAAGTCTCCTCCGTTTCTCAGCCGAAGTCTCCTCCGGTTTTCAGCAACACTGGAAATTCTTCCACCCTTGTCCTCACCGGCACTGGGATGAAGGCAGGAACTCCTACCACTGGCTAAAGAAAATCCTATAGTATTCCACCAGGTGCTAAGAAAACAACCTTCTGAAAAATTTAGTACATTATCTCAAGGTTTTTTACATTTGAAAAAAGCCTTAACAGTGCTTATTATTTATTATCTTCCGGGTGTGGGAGAACCATTGTAGCTTAGTTATTGGCATTGAAAATGACCAAACATCAGGGAGCCAGTAGCATCTATGGCTGGCTGTAGCATCCTGGGCAGCCACAGATGGCCCTGGGGAGTGTCCAGGACTCAAACTGGCACGGGGCCCCGCTCCCCAGGCTGGGGGCGGGGAATTGCCGGCTGCCACTGCTTGAAAAGCCCTTGCTGCACAGTGACTGGCTTGAGCATGTGGCAGCCGAGGCGCCTATTCACACACACTCCGGAAACGAAAAGTATTCAGTAACAGCCTTTTGCTGAAACTTTTTTCCTGATAATCCTTCTTCTTCTTAACTTTCTTTTTCTTTCTGATTAGACTTCCTGGGCTTCCATCAACACATGCCCTAATTGCACTTGTTTCCACTGGGGTGCCTCTTTCCATTATCAATTTACTTCTCACCCCTTCCTTATTTTCATCACAAAGACAATACAATACACTGAGATAAAACAAGACACAATCATACTGTATCAATCTTCTCCATTTTTTGAAATGACCGTTTTTCCTCTCCCCCTATCTGCCTAGGAATGAGCAGATTTGCTCCCATCCTATCTATGGATGGGCAGCTTTTATTCGTCACTTACCCCCAAGTGTCCCAGGGCTCCCTGTATGGGCCACCATCTGCAGCAGTCCCACTGCAGCAAAATAACCGGGGCAGGGGGTGATGAATAACTAGTGTATGTTGATACAGTAGGAAAGGCGTGATAGGTAGGAAAGGCTATTTGTTTGGTATTGAGTGGACTGTTTCTAGTAAGTTGTTTGACAAGGCAAGTGTTTCTATATCTGTGTATCCCACTGTATCTCTGATTGTAGACATTAGAAAAGATAATGCATCAATGGATTTGTCCTCTCCAGGAGAAAGTTTAACAGCATTCATCCTGCCCAATTTTTGAAAGGACTGTGGCTTGCCTTCTGGATGGGCAACACCTACAATATTCCTAAGTTCCTGTACTCTTCCTGAATTCTGGCCACTCTCCACAACAGGCTCATGGTTTTGAGTCCAAGATATGTACCACCTCCAAGCTCTGTGACATGGCCATGTACTGGATAGCTGAAGGGAATGGCGAGCATCTCAGAAAACTCAGATAACAGTGTGACCAGTAAAATCTCAGTGGAGAAACCCTGCTTTGGGCCTTTTCTTACATAATGTTCTGTTGCCCTGAATGTCAGGAAGGTCTTTGCCTCAGGCCAACCCTTTGTGAAGCCTGAAGAAAACAGTTTTCAAATGGAAATGAATGGGCATCACCTGTGGCTCTTTGCTTAATTTCTTCCAAAAGGGATGTGTCTGAATCAGCCTCTTGGCCCTGTGTGAGGCTGTGGCTTAGATTCTCAGCACCTGATGGATCTAAAGAAACATTCCTTTTGTGCTTCCAAAACCAAAATGGCCAAAAGGGCAGTCATTGTGGTTGAAGTCCCTCGCCTTCCTCTGTAAGGTTTCTGACCTACATCAAGTGAGAAGAGGGATCCATTGGGTCAAATGAGTTCTTCAAAACCCTGCAGAGGCTAGCCCGTAATTGCTTGGGTTTTCTCATGACTCCAATTCACATAAAAAATCTATACCAAACAGTCAGTAGGCCTCATATTGGAGAAGCTGGGCAGTACAAATGGCAGGCATATTTGATCACTACTGGTTCACAGGAAGGGTGTCCAGGCCACCCTGATTTTAGGCAAATGAGGGGTAAGGGAGCTTATTTTGGACACTGTCGTGAGCTTTGCCCCTCATGGAAAACCCCAGCCAGAGGTTATGATGAGTGTCTATATGGAAGAAGATGAGGGCCATGTGGGAGTGTTTTGGTTTTAATTGTGGTCATTTGTGTGGTGGTTGAAATAGATGACTGGGTCCACCTGGGCTTGAAGTCTGGTGTGATTCCCCTTACAGACTGAGTTCTGAAACTGACCTCAGAGAAATATTGCCATGAGTTCTCTTGGGATTTTAGGAGGCCACGCATTAGAGTCGCCCTTGGAAACTGAGATCAAGTCCCAGGGTGGCTTTCCACAGAGCATCGGGAATCTCAGCCAGGATATCACATGATTTTATTATGAAAGACTTGGCAGCCATAGATGAGATTCAAAACAAACATGGACCTCACACTCTAGACCTCAATGGGCCTGGGTTCATGTGATCTTTTGGCCACTCTTTGGGAAGCCTTGACTGTGAGAATTCTCCAGAGCTTTCATTGAAATGAGCTTCCATACCATTTAATGGTTCTTGAAAGAATTGAAACCTACAGTGCCTCCAACTTCATCCATGAAGAATGCTAGATAAATACCAAGAAATTTTTGAAATTCCCATAACCAGGTGTCAGAGGAGAACATTTGGATGTCCTGTTGCTGATCAGGAGTGTTCCAGACAGTGGTTTGATTGACTGGGTTTCATGAAAATGGTGTAGAACTGAAATGCCAGTATGTTGGAGCCTGCTGAGTATTGGGCCCAGAACTGTGGTGTGCAGGTGTGGGATAAAACATTTGTGTTGGGGCCATTTGGATCTACCATTGACTTCCAAATGGCTTGTGACTGACATGGTGCAGCCAGCAGACCCTTATATGTAAAGGCATCTTGTTATATGGAGAGGTTTCAGGGCAATGTTATGAATCAAGTTGCTATCTTCAAGTGGGCAAGCTATGTGGGATAGAATCCTGGTTGGTGCATTCTCTTGCAGACTCTGACCGACCACACGTGACAGAACTACCTTCAGCACTTTGTCCCAGTTGAACTTCTTGTATTTCGTAGAGCAAATACCAAACTCCCAGTGCAGCAGCAAGAAACACCATGAATAGTGGAGGATGACTAAATGGGTACACAGTCCACACAGGGAGACACTTAGCCTTCAGTGGCCACAGTTTACCTACAAAGAGAGAATTCAGCACTTTGCCTCATTTTCATTGGAAAATAAGAAACCAATTTCTTCAGGTCACATAGATGCAGAGCCAGCTTTGATGGTCTCACAACAAAGGAAGCTAAAGCTCCTGAAAACAACATATATTTCAAGTGCCCAACCTCAGAGGCAGTTTCTCAAAAAGTCGTTAGGCCAGCAGAGCTCCATGTTTGTGGAGTGTTTACCTGTTAGACAAGGATGCAAGAAAAGACCACTGACTCCAATTAAAATCAAATTAAACTAAGCTTATTATTTTCACCAGCCAGGCTAACTCTCCCTCCCAAAACGGCTGGAACAAGACAGCAACCCCAACTTACCTACAGCCCAGCTTTAAAGCCCAGAAAGTTACACAAAAGGGGGGTTAGAGATAACAGAACTCGGACAAGCATCACACTAATGGTAGTTTATATATATATATATATTTTTTTTTTTTTTTTTTTGCTGGCCCCAACATCAGAATTTGTGAGGACCATTAGACCCTCAGAGATGGTCATTGTCTGTCCAGGGAAGGCCAATATTTATGATGTGTCGCTAATGTTTCACAGAGTGCTGCTATCTGGTCAGAGAGCCAGACATGGGTGAGTTCAAGGCATGGGCAGGCATTCCAAGCAGGTTCAGAATTTGCAGTAATTTATAGTAAAGCCAAAATTATCTTATCATGGCTTTGTGGCAAGATGGCTCCCAATTTTAATAAAAGATCAGGTTGGGCCTATCATTCCCCCCTTTTCTTATGTGTTCCTTTCAAATCTTTGATAGATTAAGGGAAGTGCACTGAGGAAATTTAAATCCCTCAGGTAACAGTCTCCAAATTTCTAGAACTCACCCAAAACGGGTCTCCCTGATTTTACCTGACTTAATTAATTACGTATATTGATAGTCTATTTATTTTTGGCTCCATTGTTGTAAGAAGGGAGGCCTCACGCATTTTGGATTCTTCTGCGCTGAGAGAGGGTGACGTAAGGGTCATGGCATGAGGGACATGAGTTGCCTTTTAGAATTTAGTTGAGGGACATGAGTTGCCTTTTAGATTTCAGCTTGGTTTGAAGTCTGGTTGGGGAAGAACAGGTTGTAAAGTCATCTGGGAATGGGTTCTTCTATGAGAGTAACAAAAACCATGAGTAATGAATAAATGTTGCAGCAGCTGGAACATGTCACCGTATAGAAGTTCCCTCACCATTCTTTAATATCCTCAGTTATCAGGACTGTCAACTTAATATTTAATTTTTTGTTTTACAGTTGTCCCTCTCCATAAGATACAGTTTATTAATTTAATGTCATCTGATCTTGCAAAATCCTTTTTCTAGTATGACCTCTGTGTCTAATAGAGAAACCTTTAATTCTGTTACTCAGGGCTGGATAATCGTACTAGCAAACACCAAGCCTACCTCTGTAGGTTAGGAATATCTGTAGGCCCTAAACTAAATTTTCTGCCTCTGGCAGCTCCTCTTAATAGTCTCTTTTTATAGTTATCAGGCATTCCTGTCTGAGAATCCTTCTTTGTGACCTCCAGTCTTACTTATTTTGGGAGGCTAACATAAAGTGTATACCTTAAAATATTAATATTTGTTTTCTTGGCCGATTCATTTAACTTTAATTTTAAATCCTAATCTTAAACATCCAGCAAATAAATTTTAACAGCCTTATATTGAGAGTACTGGGCTTTAATATCTATAACTTAATTATTATTTATCTTTTCATTAATTGGGATATGTATTATTCTGTCTGTCTTGTAGGTGATGACTTATTATCTTAAATTAACCCATGTTGTGTTATTAAAGCAACACTTCTGTAAAAGACTAACAGGGAATCTTTAGATCACTTATAAGCAAATTAAAAATAAAATTTTTTAACAAGAGTAAAAATACTTAGTTTCTGTAATAGCTACCCTGAATTTTTTGGCTGAGTTATACATTATATGCCCTGTTTGAGATCCTAGTAATCTTCACAGAAAAACAAAAGAACTTTTGAACATAACTTTAAATGAAATAAAATCTGACCTACTCCTTTTGTAGTCATTCTCACATGTAGTAAGATGGGACACAGAGCCTTATCTCAGGTAAGGCAGGCCTCTTTATAAATATTAAGTGTTTTAGTTCTAAAGTTGATCATTGTTTTTTAAATATCATTTTACAAAGTTTACATAAATTGTTTGAGGTCACATGAACATTATCTAACATCATATGACATCACATTTAAAACATGGATTAAAGAAAGGCTGAAAGATTTTAACCTTTACATATATTAGGCTCTGATTAACTTAAAAATACATTTAAATTGTTCCCCAATGAAAAAAGTAACATAAAACTTTACATATCTTATTGATAACAGGTAAATAAATCCCCAGTACATTTTTTTTAAAATACAACTTCAGAATACCAGCTTGATATAATGCTCTTTAAATGTTTCTAACTTACAGACTTGTATACCTGGAAGATATGAGCACATTAATAGCATCAATATTACATTGATATTTCTAGATTAACCAAGTTTAGCTTTTAAAGAAATGGCAGTAGAGTGCTCTAAAATAACAGTTCTTATTTAATCAGTTGTTTAATTTTTATGGTTGCTTGCTCTAGAAAAAATAAAACTTAATAAACACAATGTTATGGGTAAACTTATGTTTTCAGAAATTTTTGTCTCTTTAACACATGACTGATTTTTACAATCTGATACAGACCTTAGTAAATCAATCGGGTATCTAACAAATGTACTCAAGAATGAGAAATTCCACATCAAATTTACTTTACTTATTTATTAAAATATTAGACAAATGTATTGAAGAGTGTAAACCATTTTTTTGTTGAAGGAAAAGTCCTAGAATCAAGGCATTTTAGACATTTTGTAGATATTAATATTTTATTAGATTTTTGAACACCTATAAAAACTTGTAAGCTTAAATTTAAAAACATTTATTTTTATCTGTTTATCCAATTTAAATTGAACAATTTTAATCACGTGAATTAAAGATCTTTGGATCCACTTTTTTTAAATTAATTTTTATTGTAGGTTGTTCAAAACATTACATAGTTCTTGATATATTATATTTCACACTTGATTCAAGTGGGATATGAACTCCCGTTTTTACCCCATATACAGATTGCAGAATCACATCAGTTGCACAACCATTGATTTACATATTGCCATTCTGGTGTCTGTTGTATTCTGCTGCCTTTCCTATCCTCTACTATCCCCACTCCCCCATCCCCTCCCCTCTTCTCTCTCTACCCCCTCTACTGTAATTCATTTCTCCCCCCTCATATTTTTCCTCCTTTCCCCTCACTTCCTCTTGTATGTAATTTTGTATACCCCTGAGGGTCTCCTTCCATTTACAGGAAATTTCCCTTCTCTCTCCCTTTCCCACCCACCTCTCATCCCTGTTTAATATTAATCTTCTTCTCATGCTCTTCGTCCCTACTCTGTTCTTAGTTACTCTCCTTATATCAAAGAAGACATTTGCCATTTGTTTTTGAGGGATTGGCTAGCTTCACTTAGCATAATCTGCTCTAATGCCATCCATTTCTCTCCAAATTCTGATTTTGTCATTTCTTAATGCAGAGTAATACTCCATTGTGTAAAAATGCCACATATTTTTTATCCATTCGTCTATTGAATGGCATCTAGGTTTTGCTTCCACAGTCTTGCTATTGTGAATTGTGCTGCTATGAACATGGATGTAGCAGTGTCCCTATAGTGTGCTCTTTTTAGGTCTTTAGGGAATAGACCGAGTAGGGGAATAGCTGGATCAAATGGTGGTTTTATTCCCAGCTTTCCAAGAAATCTCCATACTGCTTTCCAAATTGGCCGCACCAATTTGCAGTCCCACCAGCAATGTACAAGAGTACCCTTTTCCCAACATCCTCGCCAGCACTTGTTGTTGTTTGACTTCCTAATGGCTGCTAATCTTACTGGAGTGAGATGGTATCTTAAGGTGGTTTTGATTTGCATTTCTCTGACTGCTAGAGATGGTGAGCATTTTTTCATATACTTGTTGATTGATTGTATGTCCTCCTCTGAGAAATTTCTATTCAGGCCCTTGGCCCATTTGTTGATTGGGTTATTTGTTATCTTATTGTCTAATTTTTTGAGTTCTTTGTATATTCTGGATATTAGGGCTCTGTGTGAAGTGTGAGGAGTAAAGATTTGTTCCCAGGACGTAGGATCCCTATTTACCTCTCTTATTCTTTCTTTTGCTGAGAAAAAACTTTTTAGTTTGAGTAAGTCCCATTTGTTGATTCTAGTTATTAACACTTGTGCTATGGGTGTCCTATTGAGGAATTTGGAGCCCAACCCCACAGTATGTAGATCATAGCCAACTTTTTCTTCTATCAGACGCCATGTCTCTGATTTGATATCAAGTTCCTTGATCCACTTTGAGTTAACTTTTGTGCATGGCAAGAGAAAGGGATTCAGTTTCATTTTGTTGCATATGGATTTCCAGTTTTCCCAACACCATTTGTTGAAGATGCTATCCTTCTTCAATTGCATGCTTTTAGCCCCTTTATCGAATATAAGATAGTTGTAGTTTTGTGGATTGGTTTCTGTGTCCTCTATTCTGTACCATTGGTCCACCCACCTGTTTTGGTACCAGTACCCTGCTGTTTTTGTTACTATTGCTCTATAGTATAGTTTGAAGTCTGGTATAGCTATCCCGCCTGATTCACACTTCCTGCTTAGCATTGTTTTTGCTATTCTGGGTCTTTTATTTTTCCATATGAATTTCATGATTGCTTTCTCTATTTCTACAAGAAATGCCGTTGGGATTTTGATTGGCATTGCATTAAACCTATAGAGAACTTTTGGTAATATCGCCATTTTGATGATGTTAGTTCTACCTATCCATGAACAGGGTATATTTTTCCATCTTCTAAGATCTTCTTATATTTCTCTCTTTAGGTTTCTGTAGTTTTCATTGTATAAGTCTTTCACCTCTTTTGTTAGGTTGATTCCCAAGTATTTTATTTTATTTGAGGATATTGTGAATGGGGTGGTTGTCCTCATTTCCATTTCAGAGGATTTGTGGCTCATATACAGGAATGTCTTTGATTTATGTGTGTTGATATTATATCCTGCCACTTTGCTGAATTCATTTATTAGCTCTAGTAGTTTCTTTGTAGACCCTTTTGGGTCTGCTAGGTATAGAATCATGTCATCTGCAAATAGTGATAATTTGAGTTCTTTTCCTATTTTTATGCCTTTAATTTTTTTCGTCTGTCTAATTGCTCTGGCCAGTGATTCGAGAACTATGTTGAACCGAAGTGGTGAGAGAGGGCATCCCTTAAAATTTGTTTTTATGAGTGCTTTTTTTATTATGAGCGCTCCTTATATATGTTAATTTCTGTATCATATATATGATTAAGAATATATATATATATAGACATACAACAAATAACAAAAGTGTGCACACATAATAATAGTAAAGGCCTTGTAGCTTTTAGCAGGTGAAATCTCCATTGCCATGTTTTAAAAACTCCACAGTTGGTCAAAGATAGAACTGATCAGAAAAACATTAACCTAGGTCTGTAGGATCAAAATTATGAGTTAGAAAAATTAAAGGATCTAAGGAAAAAAATAAGAGTCCTAGAAAAAATAACTGACCAGTAATTAGTAAATACCATACTATTTACTTTTTTTTTCCTTAAGCCTCATATCAGTCTCCTACTGATCTTGCAGGCTTCTTTCATTTGCATTTCAATCTAAGTCCTGGCTGAGGTCTGGAAGGAGCAGGAAAAAACTGCTATTCTGAGCAGACACCTCAGGCCTAACGCATTTTAACCATAATTTTCCAGATAGGATGTTGAAAATTTTGATACAAGCTTAAGACAAAATTTACAAAATTTTATATCTTTACATCTTGTGTTGTCAACAGATACCATACTATGATTTACTATCCTTGTCCAAATTAATGCACTGGTACACACAGTGACATTTTCCCAGGCTACCCAATTAAAAATTGGTGAAAAAAAAAAAAAAAGACTGAATGATTGGAAAATTTCTTGCCAACTTGGAAGTAGAGTTCTTTAGTTTTCCATCCTAAGTATTTAAGTTCTCTGGCATGAATTATCTGAAATCATAAACTAAACAATTATCTCAATCTGACTTTTAACAGCAAGATTCTGCAATGCTTCAAAAACCCAATAAGCTACCAGATTGTTACAATAAAACATCATCATTTAGACACACATTCAGGTAAAATCATTCCCAAGAAACAATATATAATATCAACACATTATTGCACATGTCTTAAAGTGCCAGAAACAAAGACACACGACAGACAGAAAGGAGCTCCAGACTATGACTGACAGACAGAAGCCTTTAAAACAGAGCAGATAAGAGAAAAATCTCCTACACCAGTTGCACCACAGATGTCCCCACAAGGGGACCAGATGTTTTCACAGAGGAGCATCCTGAAATGTAAAATCAAGGGTCTCCATAGTGACTTTCCTGCATTTAGTGTCCCCTTTTTTTCCCTCTTTTTTAAGATGACAGAGGTGGCATTATCGTTAAATTGCAGGGAAAGACCTAGGGAATTCTCTGAAAAAATAAGGCTTCAGCAGCTGCTGGGAGTCCCTCAGTCCCTCCTTTTACTTACAGGATTTGCTCCTCTGTTTCAGTTCCACCACAAGCATGCTCCATCTCCTAACATTTCTGTAGTCAGCTCTCAAAAAGTTCCAGGGTGTGGGTGGGTTATCAAAATTTGTAACTTAAAGTTGGGTTCCTGAACTTGAAGCCAATTAATGCCAATTTAAAAATGAGGACAGGGTTTTGAGAAAAAGAAAAACGAAGGTTTATTGCTTTGCTAACAAAGATAAACACAGGGACTCTGCCAAAAGGTTGTGACTCTCTTTATCTGGAGGGACAAGGGATTTTAAAGGAGTTTCACTTATTAACCTGGGAGATACTCAGTTCTTAGGTCCCCCGCAGGCACTGCCCTCTGCAGTGAGTGTGCTCCAGGCAGCCAGCTAGGGGCTTCTATCATACTGCTTAACAAACGGGTGTAAAGTTCAATGCAGTTCCTTTAAACTCAGTCCAAAGGGTGTCAGGCTTACTTGCTTTATTTTCATGTCCGATATCCTTAAGTTTTCACCACAGAAATCACACAACAAAATGCACAAAAACAAACAAACAAAAAACATATAGAACACAGAACAAAACAACAACAACAACAACAAAAAAAAAAAAAACAGAAATCCAGCGCCGAAACAGGAAAACAGAGGAGCAATGCAATGTCTTCCTAAAGCTCCCCGTAGGAGCGCATGCGTGCCCGTTGGCACCTCTCTACCATTCCAGATGAATTCCCTAGAGAACAGAACAGATGACAGAATGATTCTTGTTACTGTCCCAGACAGGAGTATATGTGAGCCTCCTCAGTCCACCTCTCTGTCATCAGAAGAGATCTCCCTTAACCGGATATCAGATGTTATAAAGGCACCAATTACCTATGGATGCCTCCTCCACCAGGTGCTTGCTAATAGTTTTAATGCGGTGGTTCACTGCAGTGCTCCCTGAACTGAAGGCTAACTCCAAGGCCTTGGACCATCTCAAGTTGCACAAACCCTAGAGTTGCTCTCAAGCTTGGAGCCCTGGAAGGAAGGCCAACTTCAGAATTTACAGCAGTCTGGTCTTGTGATCTTGTCCGGCAGGGTCATCTCACTGGGGAACTCCAAAATATTAGACCAGGAACGCATGTAAAGACCACTGACTCCTAGTAAAATCAAATTAAGGCAAGCTAATTATTTCAAAGGGAAAGGCTACCTCTCCCTTCCAAAATGGCGGGAGCAAGACAGCAAACCCACCTTTCCTATAGCCCAGCTATATAGCCCAGAAAGATGCACAAAAAGGGGGTTACAGATAACAGAACTTTAACAAGCATCACACTAACGGTAGTTTACATTTTTTTTTAAGCTCACCACAACATCAGAAATTATGAGGACCATTAGAGCCTCAGAGACTCGTTGTCTGTCCAGGAAAAGAAAATATTTATGAGGTGTCACTAAAGTTTCAGAGAGGGCTGCAATCTGGTCAGAGAGCCAGGCATGGGTTTGTTTAAGGCATGGGCAAACATTCCAAGCAGGTTCAGAATTTGCAGTAATTTATAATAAATCCAAAATTATCTTTTCATGGCTTTCTGGCAAGTGGGCTCCCAATTTTAATAAATGATCAGGTTGGGTCTATCAACCCTGTCCCTTACTTTTGGAAACTCCCCTTCCACATCCAAGCTTGTGAACTCCTGAGCATTTTCCATTCCAGATATGTATTCACAGATTTTCTAACTCTTCTCCTCTAATTGTGTATTACTTGGGGCGAATGTAATGTCAAGGCATTGTTCTGGATGAGAATGGGAAGATTTTTTGCATACACATTGGATTCATTATCTAATTTTTCATTCGAAATACTTAATCCCTGACACTAAAACCTACCCTACTGGACTCTGACTACTAATGCAAATATGATGGAGATAAATTACCCCAACAAAATAGAAATACAAGCAGTTCAGAGGAGGCATGGTGCATAGTTGGACTTGCCTTTTGCATTATGTAGTGTAGGAGTTATAAATCTAGCAAATTTTCAATTTAAATAGTGCTCCATGTGTTTGAAAGTTAACAAATATTTGAATTCCTGTCTCCCTTTCTCTGTAGCCTATTCAGCACATGTATTTTTATATGCACATATCAAATCCTACCTGGTACCACACGTACATTCTTGTGAGGTGGATGAATTGGCAGATACAATTTGTGAGAATAGATCACTCATTCTAAACGCTGTTGGAACTGAAAATTCAACCTATGGGTGAGCTTCCTAGTTGAACAACATTATACATAAACCCATGTTCAGTAAAATGAATATTTTTGGATCTGTGGATGATATATATTTCATGATTAATTTAGATTGCCATATATATTGCTACTTTTTAATGTCTGTGTGTGTGTGTGTTATATATATATATATATATATATATATATATATATATATATATATATATATATATATATACTCTCCAGATTTTTCAAAATATGAAATATATGTGTCTTATTATACACTCCCTAAATTCATTCATATTCATATATGTGGATTTATGATCAACTTTTCACAAGATTATTATCAGAAATATTCATCCACCTGAAATACATATTTGTTTCCTAGTACTGAAAACAAACTTCAGTGAATGGTGCACACAAATCCTAATATTTCTACAGTAACTCACCCAGTTTAACATCAATGCGTATAGATTCCTATGGGACATGAAGTGTATTTTGACGTTCATTTTTATTCAACTCTGGTACATTACTATTTCTTCAGTTAATGCACATCATAGGATAAATATTTCATCCACAATTTATCAAATTGATAGGCATTTGTTTCACTTTCAATCACTTCCTGATTCAGAACACATGTATTCCTTAATGTTTCTTGACTGCTCGTTTCATGAGACTTCTTTCCAAACACATTATTTTCAATTTCCACTATCGCTTTGAAGCAAATCTCACACACCCGTCTTGATAAACCATTAAAGTAATATTACCATTATATGTATAATTGGTTGGAATTAATGATTGTTTATCAATTTAAGATTTTCTGCATATTTTCAGATATAAATTCAATCGATTATTTAAAGTGTAATCAGTTATATTATTTATTCACAGTATGGTCTCTTCATGCATTATCTCTACATACATAGACACAGGGTACACCTCTTTGTACCCCCAATATTAATTTATATGTCTTCAAAATATTGCTCCCAGAAATGGTGGAAGAAATACTCTGTTAACTGATGTACATAAACATTTTATCACAGTAATATTCTGGACACAAAATGCAAAGTTCACACTTATGATTGTACCAAAGACTAAATGGAATGTAAACATGGATTACTAAAAAAATCCATGTCCAATTTGGCTAATGCTCTCAAATGTCAATCCTATTAATGATTACATATTTGTTTCTTCCTAAGATTATATATTCAAATTCAACCCTGTTGAAAATATCTAATACTATTACTCACTTTATACTTTGTCTGATTTCATACATACATATCTGCTTTCCTACATATTTTCCCCAGTTCATCATTGTGACTCATTCTTCACATGTGCTGACATTGACATTCACTCACTAACCGAAACCCTGTTGCTAAAGAACTTTTGGTCCAATTCCTATACTCATTCTTTTTTCTAAACTTACTTACTATCTTCCTAATCCACCTACTGTCCCCTTTTGACTGGATATTCTCTTCGACATTCAATCATCCAAGGTACAAGGTCCTATGCCATTTTATATCGATTTATCTGAGACATCTGTGCAGAACATAATTCAAAGCTAAGTGTCACAATCAAAGGCCCAATTCCCTTCTGGGCTTCAAATCTTACCTAGATTTCTGTTTTCATACTTACATTTCACCTATTTATTCTTGTAAATATCGCAGATTCCCAATACCATTATTCATCCTGCAGAATGATTCCTAACTCAAATCGAATATGTTATTAATCCTAACCATACACTCTTCCATCAATCTAACTTTAAAAAAGAGTAAGGACACAGTTTGTCTTACAATACAGGAATGTAGGGGATCTTCCACCTGCTGAGAACCTCAAAGGTCCTTACAGAAATGATCCCTGGAGAAGATGTTGACAGCTATGGAGGACCTGAGAGAGAAAAATTCATTTTCCATGGAAAACAACCAGGTCAAAATGAGGGGATGTGTCTGAATTAGCCTCTCTCTTCTTAATGTAGAGTAGTTGGACCAAATCAGGCATGTGTGGAGAGCTGTTCCCGGGTGCCGATTTTTGATATACAATTCTTAGCTTGAAGTGTCACAGTAAGTAGGGGCAGGCTCCATCTCATGGGAACCTAGGAAACAACTTTTAGGACAAAGTGTTTGCCAAGGCAGTGACCTCATTCAGTTTCTGAATGAAGTGACCTACCTCACTTCTTTGGTGATGGAACTCTCTGAACTGGGGATCCAAGAAGCCAGGCACCCAGAGTCAGTCCCAGTCCCAGTCCCAGTGGGCTCACATGTTTGTATTTACCAAGGACAGAGTCAGACTTTCTTGGTACCTACTGATGTGAGGATGGCCAAATGCCAGGAGAGATCTGAAGAGGGCCAGTTCATGAGAAAGCAGGCAGTGTCTCACCACTGGTTCCTGAAAACTTCACTGAGTTGGCCAAGGAGACCAGATCTGAGAGAGTTTCCCAATACTATTATTCATCCCGAAGAATGATTCCTAACCCAAATTGAACATGTTATTAAACCTAACATACACTGTTCCCTCAATCTAACTTTACAGAAGAGCGGGGACAGTGTTGGTCTTACAATACAGGAATGTAGGGGATCTTCCACCTGCTTAGAAACTCAAAGGTCCATGCAGAAATCATTCCTGGAGAAGATGTAGGCAGCTATGAAGGACTTGAGAGAGCAAAAGTCATCTTCCATGGCAAACAACCTGGTCAGGATAAAGGAGTGTATCTGAATCAGCCTCTCTCTTATTAATGTAGAGAAGATGGATCAAACCAGGCCTGTGTGGAGAGCTATTCCTGAGTGCCTATGGTTTATATACCATTCTAACTTGTGAAAGTGTCACAGGAAGTAGGGGCATCCTCCATCTCAAGAGACCATAAGAAGCAACTGTTAGGACAAAGTGGTTGCCAAGGGAGTGACCTCTTTCAGTTTCTGAAGGAAGTGACCTCACGTCACTTCCTTGGTGTTGGAACTCTCTGAACTTGGGATCCAGGAAGCCAGGCACCCATTGCCAGTCCCAGTCCTACTCCTAGTGGGCTCACTTCTTTGGATTTACCAGGGACAGAGTCAGTCTTTCATGGTACCTACTGATGTGGGGATGGCCAAATGCCAGAAGAGCTCTGAAGAGGGGCCTTTCCTGAGAAAGCAGGTAGTGGCTCATGCTGGCTCCTGAAATCTTCGCAGAGTTGGCCACGAAGACCAGATCTGAGACAAGACAGGCTATTTTGGGGGAACATAGTATGACCCACCAGTCAGAGAATACTCCAGATAGTCACAGATGTACTTGGGGGAAGCAGGTGCCTTTGTGGGTGTTGGTGTGGGATTCTTTTTTTGTCTCATGTTCTGAGAATAGGTTAACCAGTACCCTGGTTATTAATTGGTAGTTACATTATGCTTATAGACCCCAGAACTCAGGGCAGGTAGAAAAAATAAATAGAACCATTAAATAGACCTTTACGAAATTACTCTTAGAGACCTGCATAAAAGATTGGACTATGCTCCTGCCTTATCCACTGTTTCATGCAAGAAATACTCCCTCTGTTTCTTTGTGTAACCTCACCACCTGTGAAATTCTCTATGGTGCCCTTCCTCCAGTAAGGGACCTAACCCCAACTCTAAGACCTAAGGATCCCTTCCACACCCCCTAGCTTGACAGACTTAAAGCTCTTGAAAGAACTCATTGATATCTGTTCAAACAGCTGGCCACGGCCTACCAAACTGGGGACAAGGGGACTCCACTTCAATATAATGTAAGAGACTTCATCTACATAAGAAGACATCAGGTTTCATTCCTGGAACCCCGATGGAAAGGAACATACCAGGTACTACTTATAACACCTACATCAGTAAATGTATACGGAATCAATTCCTGGATCCATGCCTCTCATCTCAAGCCTGCGCTCTGTCCAGACTCTTGCTGGAAACTGGAAATGACTAGTAACCCTTTCAAATTGTGTATTCACCATATGAATAAGGCTATAGACTCTCCCCTTGGCCACCAGTAGTCCTAAACCTCATCAGGTGGTTCATCAGCGATGGCTGATCACAAATCCTACTAGAGAAGAAGTATGGTCTATCTCGCTTACAGCCCCCATAGGGACCTGGTGGCCATCTCTCCACCCAGACATTTGTCAGCTGGCTATAGGTTTTTCCTATTGGGATATATCTGATAAAGTGGATCCCACTAAAATTCTATTAAATACCTTCTGTATCATCGATAATGGAAACAAACATTATGGATGTAGGGACACGCGAGCAAGATGCAGGTTGGCTAGCCCAGATTACTATGTTTGCATGGCAGACTATCAAAGCCACAAAGAGCCACGGCTGTGAGGGGAAAAAGCCAACTTCTTCTGTAAGTCATGGGGATGTTAGCATACAGGGACTGCCTGGTGGAACCGAAACTCCCCATCAAATTCAGTACACAGCATTGGCCATATTACCAATTAGACAACCAAAACGGATGGAACCCAGAAGGCTCTCTAGATCCTCAAATTATGCATGACATTTTTAACTTCTACAAGTGATCAAAAGGGTGGAAGGAGATTCCCCTATGTGAAGACCTTTTCCCTCCTTCACTCACGTCCTGAACTATGCTTCTCCAATAGATCCTAACCCTCAGCCTTCTGCTCCAGACTCTCTGCTTTCACTCCCACCTGAGCAACCTGATTTCTCCCCTCCATTTACTAGATCAAAAAACCAAACCTCGGCCGGTTCTCAGACAATTGCGCCCTTGCTGAGGTATCAGGTACTGAGGTACCCCTCCACCCACTCAGTCCTCTTTTCTCCAGTAAGTGCCCAGAGCAGGTCCCATCAGGTCCTCTTACCAGCTAACCCAAAGCTCAAACCAGCTGAGGAGATCCCTCAGACCACTATCCAAGATGTAATGAAAGTGACCTTTAAAGTTGCCTTGTCATCACTGAAAACAGGTGACTAAGAATTTAAAGTCCCTCACAGGCTTTTTGGGATACTCACTCCTGTCGTCCCCTCTGCTCTACCTGTTCTACTGCTCAAGTTTTTGTTGCCAGGAAAATCACAAACCCCTTTCCCAATATTCTTTTACATCCCTCCTTCCTAATTCTCAGATAAACGGAGCTGCTCTCAGCCTTGCTTTCCACGTCTTGCCCCTCTTCACCAGGCCCACAGAAAAGTCTTATATGACCTTCTCCAGAAGTCTTCACCATTGCTGACTTTAGGACTTTCAGCAAAAGAGTCCCTATAAAAGAATTCAATGTAGATAAACTCCGTGTTTTCATGTCGCCCTGTTCTACTTGGCCAGTGGCTGGAAAAATCAGCACTCCTAAGCTAGACACCCCCTTACGAGTTTTTCACAAAATAAGTGAACAAGGCCTCTGGCCTTGAGCTGGGGATTCTCAGAGATGGCTACAATTCTAAGTAAAGAAGTTACCAACTAGGCTCCATGGTAACAGCTGGCAGGGAGAAAAAAAAGAGAAAAAAAAGCTCTCCCTGTCCCAAGTGTCCTTGAAAAGTTAACTTGCCGAGAACAGAGGAAAAAATAACAGAAACAAAAACTGCTTTTTGTGAACTTCTGCAGACTGTGAACTTCTGAGCCCCTTCCCTTACATGTTGGGTACAAATTCTGAAACTACCTAAACTTGGGGTTCAGAAGATTAATTGATTACAACAGAAGCAATACCCTCTAAATCCGTTTGCAACCAAATAGGGCTGTTTCCCTGTCTTCGGTGCTATCTTAGATTCCTTTCCTTTTCCGTACCTACAACAGTATAATTCTATATACTTAAACATTGTTTATGTTTTCATGAAATGGTCAACAGATGTGATTAATTATGTAATGGTGCAGATGTTTCCCAGAGTGTTCTAGGATGATGCATGTTCATTTAAAGATCAAATCGGAGGGCATACAACCTGTTTCCACCGGGAACCTGTATCTCTCACTTTAGCCATCCTATTAGGAATAGGAGTTGCTGCAGGAGTGAGCACAGGAACCCTAGTCCATGGGGCACAACAAATGACCCAATTAGAAGCAGCAATAGACCAAAAATTAAAGATAATAAAACCTCCATCACAGCTTTACAGGAATGTTTAACCTCTCTCTCTGAAGTTGTTTTACAGAACAGGCGAGGGTTAAACATTCTCTTCATGAGAGAAGGGGGACTTTGTGCTGCATTGAGGGAAGAAGGTTGTTTTTATGCCGACCATACTGGAGTTGTATAAGAACCTATGAGTATATTAAGAAAATGCCTTTAAGAGTGTCAACGAGAGAGAGAGGCCCAAAAAGGGTGGTTTGAGTCTTGGTTCACACAGTCCCTCTGGTTAACTATGCTTTCATAAGCCCAGGCCTGTCCATTAATAATCCTCATATTATTGCTAACTGTAGGACCCTGTTGGCTCAACCATATAGTTTCCTTTCTCGAAGCTCAAATTGGACAATTTAAACTTATGGTAATCAGACAACAATATACCCCACTAGGAGACATAAAATGTGACACCCTTCAATGATCACTTTCATGATTAAAAGTAACCAGAAGAAGAATTGGGGAATAAAAAGTTAATAAAATAGGTACTTGTCACTTCCTATTTTTCTGTATGCTTAATAAAACACTGTTGAAATCTTGAGAACTGTTTGCTAATCTTGTTCCCAGAATGTGCTGTTCCCAACTGCCAAACTGCAGAATGTACTCCATCATCCCGTTGAAAGCAAACTGCCCACTCTCCCTGACGCATCAATAAATTTCCCTCCCTGCCCTCTCCAAGGAAAGTATATAAGCTCTGTTTAAGCTGTTCTCAGGACTCTCTGCTCTATTCAAGTGAGCTCTGAGCCCCAGCATGCTGGACCCTCAATAAACCCTTTGTTGTTGCATGAGACAGTCTCTTGGTGGTCTCTTCCTCCTATGCCTGCCCGACCATTACAATATTCCAACTCTATATTCTTATAAATATCTCAGGTTCCCAATACCATTATTCATCCAGCAGAATAATTCCTAACCCATATCAAACATGTTATTAAACATAACCATACACTCTTCCCTCAATCTAACTTTACAGAAGAGCAGGCACAGAGTTGGTATTACAATACAGGAATGTAGGGGATTGTTCATCTGCTGAGAACCTCAAAGATCCATGCAGATATGATCACTGGAGAAGATGTAGGCAGCTATGAAGGACCTGAGAGAGCAAAAGTCATCTTCCATGGAAAACAACCTGGTCAGTATGAAGGGTTGTGTCTGAATCAGGCTCTCAAATTTTAATGTAGAGAAGATGGACCAAACCAGGCCTGTTTAGAGAGTTGTTCCCGGGTGCCTATGGTTGATATACCATTCTAACTTGTGAAACTGTCACAGGTAGTAGGGGCAGCCTGCATCTCATGGGACCCTTGGAAGCAAATGTTAGGACAAAGTGGTTGCCAAGGCAGTGACCTCATTCAGTTCCTGAAGGAATTGACCTCACCTCACTTCCTTGTTGATGGAACTATCTGAACTTGGAATCCAGGAAGCCAGGCACACAGAGCCAGTCCCAGTCCCAGTCCCAGTGGTCTCACTTGTTTGGATTTACCAAAGACAGAGTCAGTCTTTCTTGGTACCTACTGATGTGAGGATGGCAAAATGCCAAGAGAGCTCTGAAGAGGGGCCTTTCCTGAGAAGAAGGTAGTTGCTCAATGCTGGCTCCTGACAACTTTACAGAGTTGGCTAAGGAGGACAGATCTGAGAGAGAACATGCCATTTAAAGGGAACATACTGTGGCCCACTAGTCAGAGGACACTCCAAATAGTCTCAGAATTACTTAGGGAAAGGAGGTGCCTTTATGGGTGTAGGTGTAGGTTTGTGGTTTTCACTTGTTCTGAGAATAGGTATCAAAGGCGGTTTGTTTGGATTGAGTGAACTCTTTCTGGTAAGTACTTTGACAAGGCGAGTGTTTTTATGTCTGTATATAAAACGGTGTTCGTGGTTGTAGACATAAGAAGAGAGAATGCATCAATGGATGTGTCCTGTCTAGTAGAAAGCTTGCCAGCCTTCATACTGCCCAATTTATGAATGGACTGCTACTTGACTTATGGATGGGCAACATCTGCTATCCTCCAAAGTTCCTGTTTTCTTCCTGAATTCTGGCCTCTCTAAAGAATAGGCTCATGCTTTTGTGCCCAAGATATGTACCACCTCCAAGCTCTGTGACATGGACATGTACTGGATACCTGAAGGGAATGACGAGCTTCTTAGAAAACTCAGATATCAGTATGACCAGTAAAGTCTCAGTGGAGAAAGCCTGCTTTGTGCTTTTGCTTACCTATTGTTTTATTGCCCTGAATGTCAGGAAGGTCTCTGCCTCAGGCCTCCCCTTTGTGAAGCCTGAAGAAAAGAGTTCTCAAATTGAAATGAATGGGCATCACCTGTGGCTCTGTGCTTAATTGCTTTGGAAAGGGATGTGTCTGAATCAGCCTCTTGGCACTGTGTGAGGCTGTGGCTTAGATTCTCAGCACTAGATGGATCCAAAGAAATATCTCATGTGTGCATCCAATACAAAAATGGCTAAAAGAGCAGATATTGTAGATGAAGTCTCTCGCCTTCCTATGTAAAGTTCCTGACCTCCATTAAGTGAGAATAGTGATACTTTGGGTCAAATGAGATATTTAAAGCCCTGTAGAGGCTAGCCTATAGGTGCATGGGTTTTCTCATGATTCCAGTTCACATAAAGAATCTAAACCGCACAGTAATTTGGCCTCAAATTGGAGAAGCAAAGCAGCATTAACGGCATGCCTATTTGATCACTCTTGGTTAACAGGAAGGGTGTCTAGGCCACACAGACTTTAGGAAAATGAGGGAAAAAGGGAGCTTATTTTGGACACTGTTGTGGGCTGCGCCCCTCATGGAAACCTGCTACCAGAGGTAATGATTAGTGTCTATATGGAAGAAGATGAGGGCCATGTGGGAGTGTTTTGGTTTTAATTGTGGACATTTGTATCGTGGTTGGAAGAGATGACTGGGTCCACCTATGCTTGAACTCTGGTGTGACTCCCATTAGAGACTGAGTTCTGGAACTGACCTCAGAGCAGTATTGCCATGAATTTTGTCGGGATTTTATTAGGCCACGCATGAGAGTGACCCTTGGAAACTGAGATCTAAGGCCAGTGTGGATTTCCACAGAGCACTGGGAATCTCAGCCAGGATATAACATGATTTTATTTTTAAACACTTGGCAGCCATAGTTGAGAGTCAAAACACACATGGAACTCACATTGTAGACCTCAATGGGTCTGGCTTCATGTGACCTTTTGGCCACTCTTTGGGAAGACATGCCTGTGAGAGTTCTTCAGAGCATTCATTGAAATGAGCTTCCTCACCATTTAATGGTTCCTGAATTAATTGAAACCCATAGTGCCTCCAACTTCATCCTTGAAAAATGGCTAGATAAATACCATGAAATTTTTGAAATTCCCATGACCAGGTGGCACTGGAGAAACTTTGGATGTCCTGTTGCTGATCATGAGTATACCAGACGGTGCCTTGATTGACTGGGTTTCATGAAAATGGTGTAGATCAGATATGCCAGTAAGTTGGAGCCTGCTGAGCAGTGGGCCTAGAGAAATGTTGGGCAGGTGTGTGACACAAAATATGCGCTGGGGCCATTTCGATCTGCCATTGGCTTCCAAATGCCTTGTGACTGACAGGATGCAGCCAGCAGACCCTTATTTGTAAAGGCATCTTGTTATATGGAGAGTTTTGACCCTGTCCCTTACTTTTGGAAACTCCTCTACCACCTCCAAGTTTGTGAACTCCTGATCATATTCCATTCCAGATTTGTATTCTCAGAATTCCTAACTCTTTTTCCCTAATTGTGTCTTACTTGGGGTGAAAGTATTGTCAAGGCATTGTTCTGGATGAGAGTGGGAAAAATTTTGTGTAGCACATATTTGCATACACATTGGATTCATTTTCCAATTTTCCATTCAGAATACTAAATCCCTGACACTAACATATACCCTATTAGACTCTGACTACTAATCCTAATATGGTGGAGTAAAATAACCCAAACGGAATGGAAATACAAGCAGTTCAGAGAAGGCATGGTGTGTAGTTGGAATTGTCTTTTGCATTATATTGGGTAGAAGGTATAAACTAGTTAATTTTTTTATTGAAAGAGTTCTCCATGTGTTTTTAAAGTAAACAAATGTATGAATTCGTGTCTCCCTTTCTCCGTAGCATATTCAGCACATGTATTTTTATATGCACATACAGAATCCTACCTGGTACCACTCGTACAATCTTGTCAGGTGGCTTACTTGGCAGATACAAATTGCGAGAAGACATCACAGCTCCTAAACACTGTTGGAACAGAAAATTAAACCTATGGGTGAGCTTCCTAGATGAACAACATTATACATAAATCCATGTTCAGTAAAATGAATATTTTTGCATCTGTGGATGATTTATATTTCATGGTGAATTTCGATTGGCATATATATTGCTACTTTTTAATGTCTGTGTGTATATATATATATATATATATATATATATATATATATATATATATATATATTTACAGTCTCCAGATTTTTCAAAATATGAAATATATGTGTCTTATTACACACTTCCTAAATTCATTCATATTCATGTATGTGGATTTATAATCAAATTTTCACATGATTATTCTCAGAAATATTCATCCACCTGAAATACATATTTTTTCCTACTAGTGAAAACTAACTTCAGTGAATGTTGCATACAAATCCTAATATTTCTAAAGTAACTGACCCAGTTTAACATCAATGTGAGTAGATTCCAATGGGACATGCTGTGTGTTTTGACGTTCATTTTTATTCAACACTGGTACATTATGATTTCTTCAGTTTATGCACATCATAGGATATATTTTTCATCCACAGTTTCGCAAATTTATAGGCATTTGTTTCACTTTCAATCAATTCCTTCTTCAGAACACATGTATTCATCCATGTTTCTTGACTGGTCTTTTCATGAGACTTCTTTACAAAACACATTATTTTCAATTTTCATAATAATTTTTGAAGCGAAACTCAGACACCGTTCATGATAAACAATAACACTAATATTAACAATAGATGTATAACTGGTTGGAATGAATGATTTTATATCAATCTAAGATATCTTAAATATTTTCAGATATCAATTCCATCCATTATTTAAAGTGGAATCAGCTATATTATTTATTCACAGTGTGGTCAATTCATGCATTATCTCTATATTCATAGACACAGGACACACCTCTTTGTACAACCAATACTTATGTATATGTCTTCTAAATATTACTGCCAGAAATGGTGTAAGAAATACTCACGTCACCAGATCTACATACACATTTTATCACAGTAATATTCGGGACACAAAAAGTAAATGTCACACTTATGATTGTACCGGAGTCTGAATGGAAAGTGAACATGGATTACTAAAAACATTCCTGTCCATGTTGCCTAATCCTCTCAATTATCAATCCTGTTGGTGACTACATATTTGTTTCTTCCAGAGATTATATATTCAAACTCTACCCTGTTGAAAATGCCTAATCATATCACTCACTTTATACTTTGCCTGATTTCATTATGTCTCTATTGATATGTGGTTTCCTACATATTTTCCCCAGTTCATCATTGTGACTGACCCTTCACATGAAGTTATGTTTACTTTCACTCTCTAACCAAAACACTATTGCGATAGAACATATATTCCAAATCCTATATTGACACTTCTTCTTAAACCTACTATCTACCTAATCCTACCGACTATCCGTTTTTGACTGGATGTTCTCTTCGACATTCAATCATCCAAGGTACAAGGTTCTATGCCATTATATATCTATTTTTCTGAGACATCTGTGCACAATGTAAATCAAAGTTAAATATCCCAATCAAGGGCCCAATGCCCTCTAGGCTTCAAAATTACCTAGATTTTCGTTTTTATTCATATATTTAACCTCTATATTTTTATAAATATCGCAGGTTCCCAATACCATTATTCATCCCGCAGAATGATTCCTAACCCAATTCAAACATTTTATTAGCCCTAAGAATACACTGTTCCCTCAATCTAAATTTAATGAAAAGCAGGGACAGAGTTGGTCTTACAATACAGGAATGTAGGGGATCTTCCACCTGCTGAGAACTTCAAAGATCCATGTAGAAATGAACCCTGGAGAAGATATAGTCATCTATGAAGGACCTGAGAGAGCAAAAGTCATCTTCCATGTCAAACACCCTGGTCAGGATGAAGGGATGTGTCTGAATCAGGCTCTCTCTTCTTAATGTAGAGGAGAAGGACCAAACCAGGCCTGTGTGGATAGCTATTCCCGGGTTCCTAAGGTTGACATACCATTCTAACTTGTGAACATTTCAGAGGAAGTAGGGGAACCCTCCATCTAATGGGACCCTTGGAAGCAACTATTAGGACAAAATGGTTTACAAGACAGTGAATTTATTCAGTTCCTGAAGGAAGTGACCTCACCTCACTTCCTTCATGATGGATCTCTCTGAACTTGGGATCCTGGAAGCCAGGCACACAGAGCCAGTCCCAGTCCCAGTCCCAGTGGGCTCACTTGCTTGGATTTACCAAAGACAGAGTCAGTCTTTCTTTGTTCCTACTGATATTATGATGCCAAAAGCAAGGAGAGCTCTGAAGAGGGGCCTTTCCTGAGAAAGCAGGTAGTGGCTCAAAATTCCCTTCTGACAACTTAAAAGAGTTGGCCAAGTAGACCAGATCTGAGACAGGACAGGACATTTCGGGGAAACATTGTATGGCCCACCAGTCAGAGGACACTCCGTAGAGTCACAGACCTACTTGGGGGAAGGAGGTGACTTTGTGGGTGTGGTTGTGGGTTTATGATTTTGTCTCATCTTCTGAGAATAGGTAGGAAAGGCGGTTAGTTTTTTTTTTTTTTTTTTGGAGTGTACTGTTTCTAGTAAATCGTTTGGCAAGGCGAGTGTTTCTATGTCTGTGTATTCCACTGTGTCCGTGGTTGTATACATTAGAAACGAGAATGCATCAATGTATTTGTCCTGTCTAGTAGAAAGCTTCCCAGCATTCAACCTGCCCAATTTATGAATGGGTTGCGGCTTTCCTTAAGGATGGGCAACACCTACTATCTTCCTAATTACCAATTTTCTTCCTGAATTCTTTCCAATCTCCAGAATTGGCTCATGTTTTTTTGTCCAAGATATGTACCACCTCCAAGCTCTGTGACATGGCCATGTACTGGATATCTGCAGGGAATGGCGAGCATCTCAGAAAACTCAGATATCAGTGTGACCAGTAAAGTATCAGTGGAGAAACCCTGCTTTGGGCCTTTTGCTTACATAATGTTCTGTTGCCCTTAATTTCAAGAAGTTCTTTGCCTCAGGCCACCCCTTTGTGAAGCCTGAGGAAAACAGTTTTCAAATGGAAATGAATGGGCATCACCTGTGGCCCTTTGCTTTATTGCTTTGGAAAGGGATGTGTGTGATTTAGCCTCTTGGCCCTGTGTGAGGCTGTGGCTTAGATTCTCAGCACCTGATGGATCTAAAGAAAGATCCCATGTGTGCATCCAAAACCAAAATGGCCAAAAGAGCAGTCCTTGTGGATGACGTCTCGCCTTCCTCTGTGAGGTTCCTGACTTCCATCAATAGGGATCCTTTGGGTCAGAGGAGTTCTCCAAAGCCCTGCAGAGGTGCTTGGGTTTTCTCACGACTCCAGTTCACATAAAGAATCTTAACCTCTGAGTCAGTTGGCCTCAAAGTAGAGAAGCGGTGTAGTCTTCACAGCATGCCTATTTCATCACGCCTGGTTCACAGAAAGTATGTCCAGGCCACCCTGAATTTAGCAAATGAGTGGCAAGGGAGCTTATTTTGGACACTGTCTTGGACTGCGCTCCTCATGAAAACCTCCAGCCAGAGGTTATGATGAGTGTCTATATGGAAGAAAATGAGGGCCATGTCGAAGTGTTTTGGTTTTAATTGTGGTCATTTGTGTGTCAGTTGGAAGAGATAACTGTGTTCACCTGGGTTTGAACTGTTGTGTGATTCCACTTAGAGACTGCTTTCTGGAACTGACCTCAGTGAAGTATTGCCATGAATTGTTTTGAGATTTTAGGAGGCCACGCATGAGATTTGCTCTTGGTATCTGTGATCTAGGCCCAGGGTGGCTTTGCACAGAAAACTGGGAATCTTTGCAAGGATATCACATGATTTTATTCTGAAAGACTTGGCAGCCATCGATGAGAGTCAAAACACACATGGACCTAACATTGTAGACCTCAATGGGCCTTGCTTATGTTACCATTTGGCCTCTGTTTCTGTAGCCTTGCCTATGAGAGTTCTCTAGAGCTTTCATTGAAATGAGCTTCCTCACCATTTAATGGTTCCTGAATTAATTGAAACCCAGAGTGCCTCAAATTCATTTTTGAAAAATGGCTAGATAAATACCATGCAAGGTTTGAAATTCCCATGACCAGGTGGCACTGGAGAACCTTTGGATATCTGGTTCCTGATCATGAGTGTACCAGACAATGCCTTGATTGACTGGGTTTCATGAAAATGGAGTAGAACAGAGATGCCTGTAAGTTGGAGCCTGCTGAGTAGTGGGCCTAGAGCTGTGGTGTGAAGGTGTGTGATAAACATCTGTGGTGGGGCCATGTGAATATGTCTTTGACTTCCAAATGGCTTGTGACTGACATGCTGCTGCCAGCAGACCCTTATATGTAAAGGCATCTTATTATATAGAGGGGTTTCAGGGCAATGTTCAGAATCAGGTTGCTCTTGTCAAGGGGGCAAGCTATGTGGGATAGAAGCCTGGTTGGTGCATTCTCCTGTAAACCCTGACCCACCACACCTGACAGAACTCCCTCCAGCACTGTGTCCCTGATGAACTCCTTGTATTTTTTGAAGCAACACCAAACTACGAGTGCAGCAGCCAGAAACACCACGAAAAGTGGAGGATGACCAAATGACTTCACAGTCCACGCGGGCAGACACTTAGACCCAGGTGGCCAAAAATTGCCGACAAAGATAGAATTCATCACTGCTGCCTAATGTTCATTGGAAAACAAGAAACCATGTCCTCCAGGTCACATAGATGCCATTCCAGATTTGATGGTCTCACTACAAAGGAAGCTAAATCTCCTGACAACAACATATACTTTAAGTGCCCAAACTCAGAGGCAGTTTGTCAAGAAGTCTTTAGGCCAAAAGAACTTCATGTTTGTGGAGTGTTTACCCTATCCCTTACTTTTGGATACTCCTCTCCCAACTCCAAGGTTGTGAACTCCTGAGCATTTTCCATTCCGGATATGTATTCACAAATTTTCTAACTCTTCTCCTCTAATTGTGTCTTACTTGTGGTGAAGGAAATGTCAAGGCATTGTTCTGGATCAGAGTGGGGAGATTTTTGTGTAGCACATATTTGAATACACATGAGATTAATTTTCCTATTTTCCATTCGAAATTCTGAATCCCTGACACTTACCCATACCCTACTAGACTCTCACTACTAATCCTAATATGATGGAGAAAAATAACCCAAACAAAATAGAAATACAACCAGTTCAGAGGAGGCCTGTTGTATAGTTGGACTTGCCTTTTGCATGATAAAGGGTAGGTATTACAAATCTAGTCAATTTTTAAATGAAAAAGTTCTCCATGTGATTTAAAGTTAACAAATATGTGAATTCTTGTTTCCCTTTCTCTGAAGCCTATTCAGAACATGTATTTTTAATGCACATATTGAATCCTACCTGGTATCACACTTATATTTTTGTGAGGTGGATGACATGGCAGATACAAATTGTGAGAAGAGATCACTCCTCCTAAACACTGTTGGAACTGAAAATTCAACCTATGGGTGAGCTTCCTAGTTGAACAACATTTTACTTAAATCCATGTTTAGTAAAATAAATATTTTTGCTTCAATGGATGATATATATTTCATGATGAATTTCTATTGGCATATATATTGCCAGTTTTTAATGTCTCTGTGTGTGTTTTTTGTATATATATATATATATTCTCCAGGTTCTTCAAAACATGAAATACATGTGTCTTTTATACACTCCATAAATTTATTCATGTTCATGTACTTGGATTTATAATCAACTTTTCAGAAGATTATTCCAGAAATATTCATCCACCTGAAATTCACATTTGTTACCTAGTACTGAAAGCTAACTTCAGTGAACGGTGCACACAAATCCTAATATTTTTATAGTAACTGACCCAGTTTAATATCAAAGCAAGTTGATTCCTATGGGACACGTTATGTATTTTGACGTTTATTCCTATTCAACACTGGTAAATTACTATTTCTTCTTTTTTTGCACATCATAGGATATATATTTAATCCAAAAGTTATCAAATTTACAGGTATTTGTTTCACTTTCAATCACTTCCTGCTTCAGAACACACGTATTCCTGCAGGTTACTTGAGTGGTCTTATCATGAAACTTCTTTCCAAACACATTATTTTTGATTTTCATAATGATTTTTGAAGCAAAATATACACAATTTTCATGATTATCCATAACCCTAATATTTCCATTAGATGTATAAATGGTTGTAATGAATGTATGTGTATCAATATAAGATTTCATGTATATTTTCAGATATCAATTCATTCCATTATTTAAAGTTGGAACCAGTTATATTTTTAATTCTCAGTATGGTCTCTTCATGCATTATCTCAATATTCATAAACACATGGTACACCCATTTGTACCCCCAATACTAATTTATGCATCTTCAAAATATTGCTCCCAGAAACAGTGGAAGAAATACTCCACCTGATCTACATATACATTTTATCACTGTAATAATCTGGACACAAAATGCAAAGTTCACCTTTATGATTGTACCAAAGCCTAAATGGAAATTGACCATGGATTACTAAAACATCTATGTCTAAATTGCCTAATGCTCTCAAATGTCAATCTATTTGTGACTCCATATTTATTTTTCCCTAAGATTATACAGTCAAGTTCAACCCTGTTGAAAATGTCTAATATTATCACTCACTTTGTACTATACCTGATTTCCTAATATCTCTATTGATATCTGCTTTGCTACATATTTTCCCCAGTTCATCATTGTGAGTGACCCTACACATGTGCTGATATTGACATTCACTCTCTAACCGAAACCCTATTGTTAAAGAACTTTTGGTCCAAAGTCTATACTCGCCCTCATTTCAACACCTACCGACTATCTTCCTGATCCTACAGACTATCCCTGTTTGATTGGATGTTCTCTTCTACATTCAATCATCCAAGTTACAAGGTCCTATTTCATTGTATATCGATTTATCTGAGACATCTGTGCATAACATAATTCAATGCTAAGTATCCCAATCAAAGGCCCAATGCCCTTCTGGGCTTCAAATCTTACCTAGATTTCTGTTTTCATACTTATATTTCACCTATATATTCTTAAAAATGTCACAGGTTCCCAATACCATTATTAATTGAGCGGAATGATTCCTAACCCAAATCAAACATGTTATTAACCTTAACCATACACTGATCCCTCAATCTAACTTTTCACAAGAGCAGGGACAGAGTTGGTCTCAAAATACAGGCATGTAGGGGATTCTCCACCTGCTGAGAACCTAAAAGGCCCATGCAGAAATGATCCATGGAGAAGATGTAGGCAGCTATGAAGGACCTGAGAGAGCAAAAGACATCTTCCATGGTGAATAACCTGGTCAGGATAAAGGGTTGTGTCTGAATGAGCCTCTCTTTTTTTCATATAGATAAGATGGACCAAAACAGGCCTATGTGGAGAGCTGTCCCTAGGTGCCTATGGTTGATATACCATTATAACCTGTGAAAGTATCACAGGAAGTAGGGGCAGCCTCCATATCATGGGACCTTTGGAAGCAACTGTGAAGGCAAAGAGGTTGCCAAGATAGTGACCTCATTCAGTTCCTGAAGGAAGTGACCTCATCACACTTGTTTGGTGATGGAACTGTCTGAACTTGGTATCCAGGAAGCCAGGCACTCAGAGCCAGTCACAGTCCCAGTCCCAGGGGTCTCAATTTTTTTGATTTACCAAGGAGAGAGTCAGAGTTTCTTGGTAACTACTGATGTGTGGATGGCCAAATGCCAGGAAAGCTCTAAAGAGGGGCCTTTTCTGAGAAAGCAGGTAGTGGCTCACCACTGGCTCCTGACAACTTCACAGAGTTAGACAAGGAGACCAGATCTGAGAAAGGACAGGCCATTTCAGTGGAACATAGTATGACCCACCAGTCATAGGACACTCTGGATAGTCACAGTCCTACTTGGGGGAAGGAGGTGCCTTTGTATGTGTGTGTGTGTTTGTGGTTTTGTCTAATGTTCTGAGAATAGGTAGTAGCGGCGGTTTGTTTGGTTTTGAGTGAACTGTTTCTAGTAAGTCATTTGACAAGGCGAGTGTTTCTATGTCTCTGAATCCCACTGTGTCCGTGGTTGTAGACAGTTGAAAAGAGAATGGATCAATGGATTTGTGTTGTCTAGTAGAACGCATCCCAGCATGTATCCTGCCAAATTTATTAATGGTCTGAGGCTTTCCTTATCGATGGGCAACACCTGCTATCTTTCTAAGTTCCTGTTTTCTTCCTGAATTCTGGCCAATATCCAGAATAGGCTCATGGTTTTCTCTCCAAGATATGTACCACCTAAAAGCTCTGTGACATGGCCATGTACTGGATAGCTGAAGGGAATGGAGAGCATCTCAGAATACTCAGATATCAGAGTGACCATTTAAGTCTCATTGGAGAAACCCTGCTTTGGGCCTTTTGCTTACCTATTGTTCTGTTGACCTGAATGTCAGCAAGGTCTTTGCCTCAGGCCATCTCTTTTTGAAACCTGAAGAAAACAGTTTTCAAATGGAAATGAATGGACATCCCCTGTGGCTCTTTTCTTAATTTCTTTGGAAGGAGATGTGTCTGATTCAGCCTTTTGGCCCTTTGTGAGTCTGTGGCTTAGATTATCAGCACCTGATGGATCTAAAGAATGATCCCATGTGTGCATTCAAACCAAACTGGCCAAAAGAGCAGTCATTATGGATAAAGTCTCTCACCTTCCTTTGTAAGGTTCCTGACCTCCATCAAGTGAGAATAGGGATCCTTTGGGTCAATTGAGTTCTTAAAAGCCCTGCAGAGGCTAGCCCATAGGTGCTTGGGTTTTCTGATTACTCCAATTCACATAAAGAATCTAAACCCCACAGTCAGTAGGCCTCAAATAGGTGAACCGAAGTAGTATTAATGGCAGGCCTATTTGACCACTCCTGGTTCACAGGAAGGTTGTACAGGCCACCCTGACTTTAGGCAAACCAGAGGCAAGGGAGCTTATTTTGGACACTGTCTTGGGCTGCGCCCCTCATGGAAACCTTTAGCCAGAGGATATGATGAGGGT
The DNA here is from genome assembly GCF_048772815.1 of Callospermophilus lateralis. Classification (NCBI taxonomy): domain Eukaryota; kingdom Metazoa; phylum Chordata; class Mammalia; order Rodentia; family Sciuridae; genus Callospermophilus; species Callospermophilus lateralis. The sequence goes on from NW_027514294.1 coordinate 440,298, forward strand.
CTATATGGAAGAATATGAGGGCCATGTGGGAGTGTTTTGGTTTTAATTGTGGTCATTTGTGTGGCAGTTGGAAGAGATTACTTGTAAGATTCCAGCAGACGTCGGAGGAAGAGACTACCAAGAGACTGGCTCATGCAATATCAATGGGGATTTATTGAGGATCCAATTCAGTTCGCTGGGGCTCTGTGCTCACTCAACAAGCAACAGCGGCCCAGATCCCCGAGAAGAGGTTAAGCAGTGCTTCAGTACACTTTTTGGGTAGGCAGAGGCTTTATATATATCAGAGGAAATCATCTTGATCAGCCAGAAAATCGAACAACAACTCTCCAACTTGATTAGCACATTCATTGGTGGAATCAGGTCGGGCGGGGGTGATAGGTCGATCCTAAGGAGGGGGGTACATTCAAACTGATTGGTTTGGGCCCTGATATGCTTAGGTGCCAAGCTGCACAGGGTCCTAGATTATTAAACAACTGGATGGTCAGGGGGAATATTTAATGGGCAGTGAAAGGATTGTCCTAACAGCTACAGGAATTTCAGGTTTTAGGTTTAGCATGGGAACTTAACAATACCTGGTCCTTTACATTTTTACTCAGGCTTTGCAGCTTAGAAACTTTACAACACCCGCTATTTTACACTTTAACTTCAATTTCTTTTACCCTAACAGACTGGGTCCACCTGGGTGTGAACTCTGGTGTGATTCCCCTTAGACACTGAGTTCTGGAACTGAACTCAGAGAAGAGGTGTCATGAATTGTGTTGGGATTATAAGAGGCCACATATGAGAGTTGCCCTTGGAAACTGAGATCTAGGCCCAGGGTGGCTTTCCACAGAGCATTGGAAATTTCAGCCAGGATATCACATGATTTTATTCTGAATGACTTGGCAGCCATAGTTGAGAGTCAAAACACACATGAAACTCACACTGTAGACCTCAATGGGCCTGGTTTCATGTGACCTTTTGGCCACTCTTTGAGAAGCCTTGTCTGTGAGAGTTCTATAGAGATTTCATTGAAATCAGCTTTCTCAAAATTTAAAGGTTCCTGAATGAATTGAAACGCACAGTGCCGCCAACTTCATCCTTGAAAAATGGCTAGATAAATACCATGAAATTTTTGAAATTCCCAGGACCAGGTACCACTGGAGAAAGTTTGGATGTCCGGTTTCTGATCATGAGTATAACAGACAGTGCCTTGATTCACTGGGTTTCATGCAAATGGTGTAGAACAGAGATGCCAGTAAGTTCGAGCCTTCTGAGTAGTGGGCCTAGAGCAGTGGAGGGCAGGTGTGTGATAAAACATCTGTGGTGGGGCCATGGGGATCTTCCATTGTCTTCCAAATGGCTTGTGACTGACATGGTGCAGCCAGCAGACCCTTATATGTAAAGGCATCTTGTTATTTGGAGAGGTTTCAGGGCAATGTTCAGAATCAGGATGCTATGGTCAAGGGAAAAGCTATGTGGGATAGAAGCATGGTTGGTGCATTCTCTTGCAGACCCTTACCCACCACAGGTGACAGAACTCCCTCCAGCACTGTACCAGGTGAACTATTGTATTTCGTGAAGCAAATAACAAACTCCCAGTGCAGCAGTAAGAAATACCACGAAAAGTGGAGGATGACCAAATGGCTTCACAGTCCACACAGAGAGAAACTTAGCCCCCAGTGGACACTGTTAACCTACATAGAGAGAAATCAGCACTGCTGCCTCATGTTCAGTGGAAAATAAGAAACTATGTCCTCCAGGTCACATACATGCACACCCAGCTTTGATGGTCTCACTACAAAGGAAGCTCCTGACAAATACTTATATTTCAAGTGCGCAACCTCAGAGGCAGTTTCTCAAGAAGTCTTTAGGCCAGCAGAGCTCCATGTTTGTTGAGTGTTTACCCTGTCCCTTACTTTTGGAAACTCCTCTACCACCTCCAAGGTTGTGAACTCCTGAGCGTATTCCATTCCAGATATGTATTCACAGAATTTTTAACTCTTCTCCTCTAATTGTGTCTTACTTCAGGCGAGGGTAATGTCAAGGCATTTTTCTGTATGAGAGTGCAAAAATTTGTGTGCAGCATTTATTTGAAATACTGAATCCCTGACATTAACCCATATCCTAATAGACTCTGACTACTAATCCTAATATGATGGAGAAAAATAACTCAAACAAAATAGAAATACAAGCATTTCATAGGAGGCATGGTGTATAGTTGGACTTGCCTTTTGCATTATATAGGGTAGGAGTAATAAATCTAGTCAATTTTTAATTGAAATAGTTTTCCATGTGTTTTTAAAGTTAACAAATATGTAAATTACTGTCTCCCATTCTCTCTAGCTTATTCAGAACATGTGTTTTTATATGCACATATAGAATACTACCTGGTTATCACACATACAGTCTCATGAGGAGGCTGATTGGCAGATACAAATTGTGAGAAATGACCACTCCTCGTAAACGCTGTTGGAACTGAAAATACAACCCATGGGAGAGCTTCCTATTTGAACAACCTTATACAAAAATCCATGTTCAGTGAAATTAATATTTTTGGATCTGATGATGATATATATTTCACGATAAATTTCGATTGGCATATATATATTGCAATTTTTAATGTCTCTCTCTCTGTGTGTGTGTATATATATATATATGTATATATACATATATATATATATATGCACTCTGTCTAGATTTTTCAAAATATGAAACATGTGTCTTATTGTAGACTCCCTAAATTCATTTATATTCATGTATGTGGATTTATAATCAACTTTTCACAAGATTATTCTCAGAAATACTCATCCACCTAAAATACATACTTGTTTCCTAGTACTGAAAACTAACTTCGCTGAATGGTGCATACATATCCTAACATTTCTACAGTAACTGACCCTGTTTAACATCAATTCAAGTAGATTACTATGGGACATGATGTGTATTTTGAAGTTCATTTTTATTCAACACTGGTACATTGCTATTTCTTCAGTTTATGCACATCATAGGATACATATTTCATCCACAAGTTAGCAAATTGATAGGCATTTGTTTCACTTTCACTCACTTCCTGCTTCAGAACACATGTATTTCTCCATGTTTCTTGACTGATATTTTCATGAGACTTCTTTCCAAACACATTATTTTTGATTTCCGTAATCACTTTTGAAGCAAAACCCACACACCTTTCATGATAACCCATAACCCTAATATTACCATTAGATGTATAACCTGTTGGAATGAATGACTGTATATCAATATTAGATTTCTTATATATTTTCAGATATCAATTCAATCCATTATTTAAAGTGGAACCAGTTATATTATTTATTCACATGATGGTCAATTGATGCATTATCAATATATTCTATGACACAGGGTATACCCTTTTTACCCCCAATACTAATTTATATTTCTTCAAAATAGTGCTCCCAGAAATGGTGGAAGAAATACCCATGTCACCTGATCTACATATACATTTTATCACAGTAATATTCTGGACACATAAAACAAAGGTCACTCCTATGATTGTACCAAAGCCTAAATGGAAAATAAGCATGGATTACTAAATGCACCCATGTCCAGGTTGCCTAATGCTCTCAAATGTCAATCCTATTGGTGACTACATATTTGTTTCTTTCTAACATTATATATCCAAACTCAACCCTGTTGAAAATGTCTAGTCCTATGACTCAGTTTATACTTTGCCTGATTTCCTAATGTCTCTATTAATATCTGCTTTGCTCCATATTTTCCCCAGTTCATCATCGTGACTGACTCTTCACATGTGCTAACATTTACATTCACTCTCAACTGAAACCATATTGCTAAAGAACTTTTGGTCCAGATCCTATACTCACTCTTCTTCCTAAAACTACTATCTCCTGTTCCTCCGAGTATTCCTTTTTGACTTGATGTTCTCTTCTACATTCAATCATTCAAGGTACATGGTCCTATGCCATTGTATATCGATTTATCTGAGACATCTGTTCAGAACGTAATTATACGCTAAGTATCCCAATCAAGTTCCCATGCCCTTCTCGGCTTCAAATCTTAACTAGATTTCTGTTTTCATACTTATATTTCACCTATATATTCTTGTAAATATCGCGGGTTCCCGATACTGTTATTCAACCCTCAGAATGATTCCTCACCCAAATCGAACCTGTTATTCACCCTAATCATACACTCTTCCCTCAATCTAACTTTACAGAAGAGCAGGGAAGGAGTTGGTATTTCAATACAGGAATGTAGGCGATCTTCCACCTATTGAGAACCTCAAATGTCCTACATAAATGACACCTGGATAAGTTGTAGGCATCTATGAAAGACCTGAGAGAGCAAAAGTCATCTTCCATGGAAAACAACCTGGTCAGGATGTAGGGATATGTATGAATCAGCCTCTCTCTTATTAATGTAGAGAAGATGGACCAAACCAGGCCTGTGTGGAGAGCTGTTCCTGTGTGCCTATGGTTGATATACCATTCTAACTTGTGAAAGTGTCACAGGAAGCAGGGGCAGCCTCCATCTCATGGGACCCTTGGAGTCAACTCTTAGGACAAAGTGGTTGCCAAGGCAGTGAACTCATTCAATTCCTGAAGGAAGTGACTTACGTCACTTCCGTGGTGATCAAACTCTGTGAACTTAGATCCAGTAAGCCAGGCACCCAGAGCCAGTCCAAGTCTCAGTCTTAGTGGTCTCACTTGTTTTGATTTTCCAAGGATAGAGTCAATCTTTCTTGATACCTACCGATGTGGGAATGGCCAAATAACAGGAAAGCTCTCAAGAGGGGCCTTTTCTGAGCAAGCAGGTAGAGGCTCACCCCTGGCTTCTGACAAGTTCACAGAGTTGACCAAGGAGACCTAATCTCATACAGGACAGGCCATCTCAGGGGAACATATTGTGGCCCACCAGTCAGAGGACACTCCGGATAGTCACAGACCCATTTGAGGGAAGGAGGTGCCTTTGTTATGTGGGTGTGGTTTTTTGGTTTGTCTCATATTCTGAGAATATGTAGGAAAGGTGGTTTGTTTGGTTTGTAGTGAACTGTTTTTAATAAGTCATTTGACAAGGCGACTGTTTCTATGTCTGTGTATCACACTGTGTCCGTGGTTGTAGACATTAGAAAAGAGAATGATTCAATGGATGTGTCCTGTCTGGTAGAAAGCTTCCCAGCATTCATCCTGCCCGATTTATGTATGGACTTTGGCTTGCCTTATCGATGGGCAACACCTGCTAATTTCCTAAGTTGCTGTTTTCTTCCTGAATTCTGGCCACTCTCCAGAAGAGGCTCATGGTTTTGTGTCCAAGATATGAATCACTTCCAAGGTCTGTGACATGGCTATGTTCTGGATAGCTGAAGTGAATGGCGAGAATCTCAGAAAACTCAGATCACTGTGACCAGAAAAGTCTCAGTGTATAAACCCTGCTTTGGGACTTTTGCTTACATATTGTTCTGTTACCCTGAATGTCAGGTAGTTCTTTGCCTCAGGCCACCCCTTTGTGAAACCTGAAGAAAACAGTTTTCAAATGGAAATGAATGGAAATCACCTGTGGCTCTTTGCTTAATTGCTTTGGAAAGGGATGTGTCTGAATCAGCCTCTTAGCTCTGTGTGAGGCTGTTGATTAAATTCTCAGCCCCTTATGGATCTAAAGAAAGATCCCATGTGTGCATCCAAAACCAAAATGGCCGAAAGTACAGTCATTGCAGATGAAGTCTTTCGCCTTCCTCTGTAAGGTTCCTGACCTCTATAAAGTGAGAATAGGGAAGATAGACCAAGCCAATTGATGTCTCCTTTTGGAAAAATTGTACCACCAATGAGAGCATCAGCAAAATTACCCCAACACTACCACAAGTCGCTGCACCAACAGATAGTTCACAATGCATACATGTTAGTTCACAATGCATACAAGTGATATATATTCCAGGCAAGTTCTGCAAGCAGTTCAGTGATGGCTATTGCAGAAGCTGTAGATTGGTTTTATCTTTGTCTTCACCAGCACTGGTTTGAAGATTGGAATTCTGGCAATAATGGCTAAAGAAAAAATTACTTACCATTCCAGAAGGCACTAAAAAACCCAATTATCTTAACAATTTACATTATCTTGAAGAGAATTATTAAATATAATGAAAAGGAAAGGTGAAAGTCAAAAAACAGTTCTGCTAAACTCCTTTTTTTGTTCACATATTAAAACAATCCTCAACAGTTGTTTACCCAATTTAAATTAAACTATTTAAATCACGTGAATAAAAAAAAATTGGATCCATTTTTTCATGAGCGCACATCATATATGATATATGGATATATGTACATTCAAACATAAAACACAAAACACAAGTGTGCACAAATAATATAATATATACAACACATAACATAATAGTAAAGGCCTTATAACTTTTTACAGGTGAAATCACCATTGGAATGTCTAAAAACTCTATAGTCAAAAAATAGAACTGATCAGCAAAACATTAACCTAGGTCTGTATGAGCTCAAAAAAAAAAAAAATAGAAAATAGAACTTCATGATGTGGGAAAGGGCAATAATAAAATAGATATTGAAAAAAGCATCCTGGTTCTGTCGCAGATGTAAGGATAGCCAAACTGGAGTTTTGGATATCAGCTGTTATGAATTTGAGCCAAATCATCTTCTTTTTGGTCTATAGAAATCACTTTAGTTAATTTCTCTGGAATCCATATTGCCTGCTGTTCTTCCTGTGGAAACACACAAACAGACCCCTGACTAAAGACAATCACTGGGTCAGGACTTTAGTTAATCTCTCCAAAATCCAAATCAGCTGCTGTTCTTCCTGTGGAAACACACAAACAGACGCCCGACTCCAGACAATTACTGGGTCAACACTTTTCCATTGTCCTATTAGAATATCCTTCCAAAGGACCTTGGGCTTATGCACATTTTTTGGAAACATATGCCTTTCCACAGCACTAAGTCCTGATGAATCCAAGTTTAAAAAGTTTAGAGTAAAAAGCGTTAATTTAAGTTTATCTTTGGGGAATATATACCCCTTCTCAATTCCGTCTTTGTGCTTTAATAAGTACATTTTTATTGTTTGATGTGCTCTTTCAACTATGCCTTGTCCCTGTGGATTGTATGGGATTCCTGTTATATGAGTAATGCCAAATGATGAGCAAAATTGTTTAAAAGAGTTAGAAGTGTAACCGGGGGCATTATCTGTTTTTAGCTGTTTTGGAATGCCCACAGTGGCAAAATTTTGTAAGCAATGAGGTATAACATCTTTAGTTTTTTTCTCCAGCATGAAGGGAGCCCATTAAAAATCCAGAACAAATATCAACTGTAACATGCAAATATTTTAATTTTCCAAATTCTGGCAAGTGTGTGACGTCCATCTGCCAAATATGGTTAGGTATCAATCCTCTAGAATTGACTCCAAGATTAACTTGTGGTAAAAAGGTCACACAATTTTGACATTGTTTTATAATTTGTCTAGATGTTCCTTAGTTTTTTTGAAATGCTTTTGTAAAGTATAAGCATTGACATGGAACTTTTTAAGAAAATTTATTGCTTCTTCTAGTGTAAAGAAAATATGTATGTATGTCAATTGTAGTTTTATCTGCTAAATCATTGCCCAAACTAAGGGCTTTAGGCAATCCTGTATGTGCCCTGATATGTCCTATAAAGAATGGATCTTTTCTGTCCCAGATTTGACTTTGTATAGTGGAAAGCAAAGAGAAAACAGTAGAGAAAGGGGAAATCCTACCAGCATCTTCAAGGGATACTATAGCATTAACTATATACTGACTATCGGAAAATAAATTAAATACAGAATCTTTAAAAATCACAAAAGCTTGTAATACTGTACTAAGCTCTACCTTGTGAGCTGATTGTTTTGGTACTAAAAATATAAAAGTTGGATCAGGTGTAACTATTGCTGTTGTACCATTATTTAACCCATCGGTGAATATATTTGGAGCATTCATGATAGGTGTTTTCTTGTCATTTTTGGAAAAATTACAGGATGCGATGACCAAAAAGACAATAAAAGATAAGATGGTAAGTGGTTATCAAATGAAACATTAGATTTACACACGATTATTGCCCAAGTATTTAACTAATTAGCTAATTCATCAATTTGATTCATAGTATATGGAGTAATAATTTTATTGGGTGAAATTCCACACACACTCTTTTTGCTGCTTTTATTCCTATGAGTATTAATTCTCCCTCAGCCTCAGGATAGCAAGTAATAATAGTGTTAGAAGAATAAGATAAATGTATCCATAATAATGGACCTTCTTCCCAAAATACTCCTGTAGAAATATTTTTTTTGTTGTTAGTACAATAAATAATAAATGCAAAATTATATCAACTCTATCCAAAAGCATATTTCCCATATATGTTTCAATGATTTTTATTGCTTTTCTTGCTTCAGGCGTTAACATTCTGAGTGAATTTGGATCTCATGGTCCTTTTAGGATATCAAATAAAGGTCCCAACTCTCCTGTTGGTATACCTAGATGAGGCCTTATCCAATTTAAGTCTCCTAATAACTCTTGAAAGTCATTAATTGATTTGAGTTGATCTACTCGTATTTGAATTTTTGGTTGACTGACCATGGTTGAGGATAATAGAGCTACTAAATAATTAATTGGAAAATTTAATTGTATTTTACCTATTGCTATCTCTAGGTTATAATTTTTTAATACGTTTGTAAGTGTGGCATACCATTCTAGCAATGGGTTTTTAACTTTGTGTGCTAATAATACATCATCCATATAGTGAAAAATTTGTATTTCAGGAATTTGATTTCTAAGTGGCTGGATTACTTTGTTAACATAAATTTGACGCATAGTTGGGCTGTTAGCCATCCCTTGAGGGAGTACTTTCCACTCATATCTCTTGTCAGGACCTTCATGATTCAGTGCAGGTATAGTAAATGCAAAACTTGGAATATCCTCAGGATGAATTGGAATTGAAAATAAAACGATCTTTAATATCTACAACGAAAACATACCAAGTTTTTGGCAAAGCACACAATTGAGGAATCTCTGATTGAGCAGGTCCCATAAAAACCATCCCATTATTAATGGCTCTTAAATCTTGCAATAATCTCCATTTACCAGATTTCTTTTTAAGGACAAAAATGAGAGTATTATGGGGAGACACAGAAGGTTGTATATGTCCTTCCGCTAATTGTTGTTTGACAAGGTCATGGGCTACTTGTATCTTTTCTTTAGTCAGGGGCCACTGAGGAACCCATACTGGTCTTTCTGATTTCCAAGTAATATTTATTGTCTCAGTGGCCCTTTCTGAAAATCCAACCCATATCTATCTGTTCCTTGATCTTTTTGTATTGTTGTTGCTATACCTTGTTCTTGCTTTTCTAATCTTTTTCCTTTCCTAAAATCTTGTCTAGCCATAATAGTGGGTGAATTTTGATTGATGTTATTTGTTAATGTCAAACCTAATTGATCTAGGACATCTCATCCTTATAAATTTACGGGAAGATGTTCCAATACATATGGCTGTATAGTTCCTTCACATCCTTCAGGATCCTTCCAATCTAATACCGTTGCACTTTTATGGGGATTAGTCGCCACTCCTAGGCCTCGAAGCGTTTGAGTGGCTTGTTGTAATGGCCAATGTTTTGGCCATTCTTGACGACAGATGATGCTAAGGTCTGCACCTGTATCCAGTAGCGCATTGAATTCATGTCCTTGAATATTTAGTTTTAGCATGGGGCGAGAATATAAATTTAAAGAAAGCATAGCCCAATCTACACCTGTGGAGCCTAATCCTTTGGAACCCCTTTCTACAGCATAACTGTAAAATTTATCATGTGGGCTGGGTATTATTATTAATTGTGCTATTCTATCTCCTGGAGAAATTACTGATATACCCTTTGGAAAACTGGCTATAATTTTTATTTCACCTTCATAATCGGGATCAATTACCCCAGGACTCATCATAAGTCCTTTTAGAGTAGAAGAGCTGCATCCCAATAATAAGCCTACTGTTCTTTTGGGAAGAGGTCGTTTCACCCCTGTGGGAATGATTTGAACTCCCATCTCTGGAGTTAGTATTGATCTGGCGGAGGCACAGATGTCCAACCCTGCGCTCCCTCTGGTTTGTCTGATGAGGGATCTGATGAACAATGTGTCGTGGGCACTACACTGATGGGGTTGCTGGTTTCCTCCAGTGCTCCATATATTTGCGGTTTCGGGCCCCAGAGCATTGGGCCCCCCTGTCCATTTTTTGGCAATGGAGCCGGATGCCTTTCTTCATGATATCGTGGATAAACACCTGGTGCTTGTTTGTTTTTTGATAATGAAGTACCCTCTATGGTGGTTTGAGAATGGTATTCATTAGCCCAATGTCTCCCTCTACGTCATTGTGGCCAAATACCCGGTATTCTAGTCCTTTGATACCTAGTTTTGTTAAACCCTCCTCCTATGGGGCAATTCCTTTTAAAAAGTCCTGTTTGTTCACAATTGTAGCATGTTCTTGGCCTGTCTTCTAAAGCCTGTTTTACTAAAGCTGCCACAATTTGCCCTTTTTCATTAATGTCTCTGGCATCTAAAGCCTGTTTTATTGCAGCTGCCACGACTTGCTCTTGTTCATTAATGTCTCTACCAAATTTAATAAATGTGTTTAAATCTTCATGTTTCCATGGTCTAATGATACCTCTGCAGCAATGATTCGCTTGGTCATAAGCCAGTTGTTTTAATAATGGCATTGCTTGTTCTGTATTTCCAAAAACTCTGTAGCTGTTTCAATAAGCCTATCTACAAATTCAGCGTAAGATTCATTAGCTCCTTGTATTACCTTAGATAATTGACCTTGTAAACCTCCATGTCCTTGTAAAGTCTTCCATGCCCTAACTGCCTCTACAGCAATTTGTGCGTATATGCCAGGATCATATGGAATTTGTTGTTGCTGATCCTCATAAGGTCTCTTTTCTAACAACAAATCTAGATTTCTCTGAGGATAACCAGCTGCTGCATTTCGCCTAGACATCTCTTTGCAAAATTCCTCATTGGCAACCTTCCATAATAGGTATTGACCTCCATTTAGCACAGCTTTACACATATTAGCCCAATCTGCTGGCGTCATGTTCAAGGTGTTAATGGATTCGACCAAGCTTACAATGAAGTGTGCTTGAGGACCATATGTTGTTACAGCCTCTTTTAGCTGCTTCACTATTTTGAAATTTAAAGCATGGTGAATTCGCTGCCCTCCTACCTCAAATACAGGGCATGTTAATACTTGAGATCCTGTCTCAGGATCCGAACTATCAACTGTTGGGGTTGGGGGCCTCCCAGCACATGGAGGTGGCCTTGTTAGTTGGACATTTACATCCTCTGGTGACAGAAAGGTGTTAGTAGCAGTCTCCTTTTTTAACTTTGCCCCTGATTGCTTTTTATGCTCTAAACTTGGTTCCTCTATCTTTGTCTGAACTGAAGGCTTTGGACTAAGCAAACCAGATATGAACGTCCACAATGGCAATGTGCCAACTGGCATAGTCCCTCGGCTACTCTTTTCTAATCCTTTTAAATCTTCACCATGATGGTTCCATTGTGATATATTTAATGACTCCTCCTTCAAAAGCCATGGGCTACATTTTTGTATTGTATCAACAAATGCCCTGACTGTCCTTGATATTTCTGAGATGCCTCCTTTCTCTAACAATTTATTTAACACTCTTTCAGTTTGTTTTTTACTAATTTCTGATCCCGTATTTCTATTATAATACAACCCAACAAGATGACGCCAAACAAAACTGAGACAGAATGAATTAAAAAGGGAACAACAAAAAGTCATTATAGCCTTTCTATCCTCCTGACATGTGCATCCGTCCTTTATACCTATCTGTTCCTCAGACGTAAATAGTTTTTTCTCAGATGTGAGTGGTTTTTCTTCCATCCCACTCATCTCCAGGAACAGGCAACTTAAAACAAAAGTGAAGCAAAACAAAGGAGTCATCTTAAAATGGCTACCCATCCTTTCACCTTGCCCACAGGGGCAAGCAGTTTACCTTATCACTTACCCTCAGTCGTTCCCCATGTGAGCCACCAAATGCTGCAGTCTGGCTGGGCATGATTCAGGAGCCACTTGTCAAAAAACAAAAAAAACTAACTTTATTTTTAGAACCACACACGGCAAACAAAACAACTCCTCAGGAAAAACCCTCAGAGCCCAACTGCCACTACTGGCTTCCTTGTAAAGTCTCTCTCACAAACACAAGCCTCTCCACCTGCCACAATCCTACTGCTCTTGAGGCCGATTGGCTGGGTGGAGCCAAAAAAGTTCCCCAAGGAGCAGCTCCATGGTCTGAAAGGGCAGGGAAACAGCCCAATGAGCATCACCACAGAGGAGCCAATCAGCTAGATGATGCTGAGGTCGCTGTGAGCCAATAATCAGCCGGCAGCTGGAAATTTGCTGGCAGCTGAAAGTTTGCTGGGGCCCCTTCAGCTGTGGCTCTCAACAAATTCCTGTCTCATTTCTCTGTAGCCTATTCAGCACATGTATTTTTATATGCACATATAGTATCCTATCTGTTATCACATGTACATTTTTGTGAGGTGGCTGACTTGGCAGATACAAATTATGAGAAGAGATCACTCCTCCTAAACATTGTTGGAACTGAAAATTCAAAATATGGGTGAGCTTCCTAATAGAATAACATTATACATAAATCCATTTTCAGTGAAATAAATATTTTTGCATCTGTGGATGACATATATATTTCATGATGAATTTTGATTGGAATACCCACTCTACAAATTTTTCAAAATATGAAATATATGAGTCTTATTATACACTCCTTAAAATCATTCATATTCATGTATGTGGATTTATGATCAACTTTTCACAAGATAATTCTCAGAAATATTCATCAACCTGAAATACATATTTGTTACCTAGTACTGAAAGATAACTTCAGTGAATGGTGCATACAAATCCTAATATTTCTACAGTAATACCCAGTTTAATATCAATGCAAGTAGTTTCCTATGGGACATGATGTCTATTTTCCGGTTCATTTTTATTCAACAGTGGTACATTACTATTTTCTCAGTTTATGCACATCATAGGATATATATTTCATCCACAAGTTCACAAATTTATAGGCATTTGTTTCAATTTCAATCACTTCCTGCTTCAGAACACATATATTCCTCCAGATTTTTTGACTGGTCTTTTCATGAGACTTCTTTTCAAACACATTATTTTCGATTTCCATAATCACTTTTGAAGCAAAACTCACACATTCTTCTTGATAAACCATAACCCTAATATTACTGTTAGATTTATGACTGGTTATAATGAATGTATGTATATCAATTTAAGATTTCCTTTACATTTTCAGATATTAATTAAATCAATTATTTAAAGTTGGAACCAGTTACATTATTTGTTCACAGTATGGTCTATTCATGCATTATTTCTATATTCATAGACACATGATACACCTCTTTGTTCCCCCAATACGAATTTATACGTCTTCAAAATATTGCTCCCAGTAATGGTGGAAGAAATATTCATGTCACCTAATCTACATATACATTTTATCACAGTAACATTCTGGACACAGAAAACAAAGGTCACTCTTATGATTGTACCAAAGCCTAAAAGGAAAGTGAGCATGCATTACTAAAAACATCCATGTCCAGGTTGCCTAATGCTCTCAAATGTAAATCCTATTGTTGACTATATATTTGTTTCTTCCTAAGATTATATACTCAATCTCAAGCCTGTTGAAAATATCTCATCCTATCCCTCACTTTAAACTTTGCCTGATTTCTTAAAGTCTCTATTGACACCTGCTTTCCTACATATTTTCCCCAGTTCTCATTGTGACTGACTCTTCACATGTGCTGATATTTACATTCACTCTCTACTTGAAAACCTATTGCTAGAGAACTTTTTGTCCAAATCCTATACTCACTTTTGTTTCTAAACCTAGCAACTATCTTCCTAATCCTACGGACTTTCTTTTTTTAATTGGATGTTCTCTTCAACATTCAATCATCCAAGGTACAAGGTCCTATGCCATTGAATATCGATTTATCTGAGACATCTGGGCAGGACATAACTCAAAGCTAAGTAACCCACTCAAGGGCCCAATGCCCTTCTGGGCTTCAAATTGTACCTAGATTTCTGTTTTCATACTTGTATTTCACCTATATATTCTTGTAAATATCCCAGTCTCCCAATACCATTATTCATCCTTCAGAATGATTCCTAACCAAAATCGAATATGTTATTAACCCTAACCATAGACTTTTCCCTCAATCTAACTTTACACGTGAGCTGGGAGAGTGTGATCAGGAAAGTCTCAGTGGAGAAACCCTGCTTTGGGCCATTTGCTTACCTATTGTTCTGTTGCCCAGAATATCAGGAAGTTCTTTGCCTCAGGTCACCCCTTTGTGAAGCCTGAAGAAAGCTGTTTTCAAACGGAAATGAATGAGCATCACTTGTGGCTCTTTGGGTCAAATGAGTTCTTCAAGCCATGAAGAGGTGCTTGGGTTTTCTCATGACGCCAAATCACATAAAGAATCTATACCTATCAGTCAGTAGTAGTCAGTCAATATTGCTCCTAAAAATGGTGGAGAAATACTCATGTCAAATGATCTACATATATATATATTTAATCACAGAAATATTCTGGGCACAGAATTCAAAGTTCACATTTATGATTGTACCAAAGCCTAAATGGAAAGTGAACATGGATTACTAAAAATATCATGTCCAGGTTGCCTAATGCTCTCAAATGTAAATCCTATTGGTGACTACATATTTGTTTCTTCCTAAGATAATATATTCAACCTCAACCCTGTTGAAAATGTCTAATCCTATCACTCACTATATACTTTGCCTGATTACCTAATGTCTCTATTTATATCTGCTTTCCTACATATTTTCCCAATTTCATCATTGTGACTGACTCTTCACATGTGCTGACATTTACATTCATTCTCTAACCGAAAACCTATTGCTAAAGAACTTTTGTTGCAAATTCTACATGCACTCTTCTTCCTAATCCTAACTACTATCTTTCTAATCCTACTGACTATCCCTTTTTGACTGGATGTTCTTTTCTACATTCAATCATCCAAGGTACAAAGTCATATGCCATTGTATATCGATTTATCTGAGACATCTGTTCAGAAGTTAATTCAATGCTAAGTATCCCAAGCAAGGGCCCAATGCCCTTCTGGGCTTCAAATCATACTTAGATTTCTGTTTTCATGCATACATTTCACCTCTATATTGTTATAAATATCGCAGGTTCCCAATACCATTATTCACCAAGCAAAATGATTCCTAACCCAAATCGACCTGTTATTAACCCTAACCATACAGTATTGCCTAAATCTTACTTTACAGAAAAGCAGGGAAAGAGTTAGTCTTATAATACTGGAATGTAATGGATCTTCCACCTGGTGATAACCTCAAATGTCCATGGCGAAATGATCCCTGGAGAATATGTAGGCAGCTATGAAGGACCTGAGAGAGCAAAAGGCATCTTCCATGGCAAACGGCTTGGTCAGGATAAAGGGTTGTGTCTGAATCAGCTTCTATTCTTAAAGCAGAGAACATGAGCCAACCCAGGCCTGTGTGTAGATCTGTTCCTGGGAGATTATGGTTGATATACAATTCAAACTTGTTAAAGTGTCACAGGAATTAGGGCCAGCCTCCATCTCATGGGAACCTTGGAAGCAACGTTTGGACAAAGTGGTTGCCAAGAGAGTGACCTCATTGAGTTCCTGAAGGAGGAACTAAAAACAGTTCCATCACACTTCAGTGGTGATGGAACTCTCTGAACTTGGGATCCAGGATGCCAGGCACCCATAGCCAGTCCCAGTCCCAGCCCCAGTGGTCTCACTTGTTTGGATTTACAAAGACAGAGTCAGTCTTTCTTGGTACCTACAGATGTGAGGAAGGCCAAATGCAAGAAAACTCTGAAGCAGAGCTTTTCCTGAGAAAGCAAGTAGAGGCTCCGCTGGCTCCTGACAACTTCACGGAGTTGGCCAAGGAGACCAGATCTAAGACAGGACAGGCCATTTCGGGGGAACATTATTGGCCCACAAGTCAGAGGACACTCCGGATAGTCACAGACCTACCTGGGCGAAGGAGGTGCCTTTTTGTTTGTGGTTATGAGTTTGTGGTCTTGTGTCATGTTCTTAGAATAGGTAGAAAAGTAGGTTTGTTTAGTTTGGAGTGGACTGTTTCTAGTAAGTCGTTTGACAAGGCGAGTGTTTCTATGTCTGTGTATCACATTGTGTCCAGGGTTGTAGACATTAAAAAAAATGCATCAATGGATGTGTCCTATCTAGTAGAAAGCTTCACAGCATTTATCCAGCCAAATTGATGAATGGACTGTAGCTTGCCTTATGGATGGGCAACACCTACTATCTTTCTAAGTTCCTGTTTTCTTCCTGAATTCTGGCCACTCTCCAGAATAAGCCCATGGTTTTGTGTCCAAGATATGTACCCCCTCCAAACTCTGTAACATGGCCATGAACTGGATAGCTGAAGTGAATGGCGAGCATCTCAGAAAACTCAGATATCAGTGTGACCAGGAAAGTCTCAATGGAGAAACCCTGCTTTGGGCCTTTTGCTTACCTATTGTTCTGTTGCACTGAATGTCAGGAAGGTCTTTGACTCAGGCCATCCCTTTGTGAAGCCTGAAGAAAACAGTTTTCAAATGGAAATGAATGGGTATACCTGTGGCTCTTTGCTTAATTGCTTTGGAAAGGGATTGTCTGAATTAGCCCCTTGGCCCTGTGTGAGGCTGTGGCTTAGATTGTCAACAGCTGATGGATTTAAAGAAATTTCCCATGTGTGCATCCCAAACCAAAATGGCCAAAAGAGCAGTCTTTGGGATGAAGTCTCTCGCCTTCCTCTGTAAGGTTCCTGACCTCCATCAAGTGAGAATAGGGATTCTTTGAGTGAAATGAATTTTTCCAACTTACAGAGGCTAGGCTATAGGTGCTTGGGTTTTCCATGACTCCAATTCAAATAAAGATTCTAAACCCCACGGTCAGTTTGCCTCAAATTGGAGAAGTGGACCTGAATTAATGACAGGAGTATTTGATTACTCCAGGTTCACAGCAAGTGTCCAGGCCACCCTGACTTTAGGCAAATGAGAGGAAAGGGAACATATTTTGGACACTGTCTTGGTCTGCGCACCTCATGGAAACCTCCAGCCAGTGGTTATGATGAGTGTCTATATAAAA